>NC_138724.1:17303124-17522528 GCF_965113295.1 Leuciscus leuciscus | reverse complement strand
TTTCATCCACCTATGTACACAATTAAGCTAATTGTCTTCAATTGTAATTGCTGTAACAGAACATTTTTAATTCTTTCCTGTAATAACGATTGAAAAAAAAATTTTTTTTTGTTTAAATTGCAAAATGTTTATACATCATGGTTATATTTGCCTTTTAATTAATTCTGATTCTAATATATACATATACAAATGTTTTTCCTCACATATTTTCATTACTATAATACCGTACCTTTAAAAAAACATAAGTATAGGTTAGTTATTTTTTATTAAAATTAGCATAAATTAAAGATAAAATATAATACATTTTCAAATACACTAATATTAATACTTTTTAAAAACTATTACGGTAATAAGAATTGAAGGTAAATAAATGTATTTTTAAATGTTAAATGGTCAATATTAGATTTTTAAAAAAAATAAAAAATGGACTACAAGTGAATGTTCTTGAGTCAGAACTGGTGAGATTCACCCAGATGTCTGTTTCTTCAGGTAAAAAGTGATTGTCCCACCTGCTAGAGCCCACTCTCCACTGCGGTGGGTGTGGCCACTGTAATAGAGCACGTAGGTGTCGTGTCGTGGGCCGTCAGCTGTGTGCGCCTCCATGAATATGCGGAGCTTGGCTTGCAGGGCTTCAAGACTCAAGCCGCTCGTGGAGTAATCACAACCGTAGGTCTCGATCATGTGATGAGAGAAGAAGCGTTGCACGTTGTTCAGCATCCCCGTGGATCGCAAGTTGAGCTCCTGCACATGCGCCGGGGGCAGGAGTGTGGGCTGACCATCTGGGCTGAGAGAGAAAGAGAGGACGAGGTAAAACACTGACCCTCTGTGCGAGTTACTGAGTAATCAAGTACCAGAAGAATTCGAGTGACTGAGATGTCAGTGTATATTTGGCCAGTACCTGCAATAGTTGGTAGGAATCACCACAGCATAACCGACACAGGTTCCACCAAGACTGTTTCCCAGCTCATGGAAGAGGCCGTGGGCAAGTGATTCAAGAGGCAGGACCAGCAGAAACAAGGCAATAAACAGACTGTTGGACGGCTGTAGGAGGGGGGAAAAAAGTACATTTAAGACTTTCAAAGAAAATCAACGTTCTTATTTAAAGGCAGATATTTTGACAAACTTGCAAATTTGGCAAACTTACAAAATGTTTTGCAGTATGACGCACTAAGAGCCAGTGAAAATATATCTCAATGTCTACTGAAATGGGTTAATGACACAATTCCCCTTTTTTTCTAGATCTGTTAATTTATTCAGAATACAAATCAAAAGTTTGAGGTCAGGAAGATTTTTTACTACTTTTATTCTTAATATTAAATTTATATTTTAATACTTTTATTCAGCAATGATGCATTAAATTGGTTAAAAGTCATATAAGATTTCTATTTTCAGCAGAAATATTTTCAACATTGATAATAATAATAACAGCAAATGTTTCTTGAGCAGCAAATCTATATTTTGAATGATTTCTGAAGGATCATGTGACACTGAAGACGGGAGTAATGATGCTGAAAATTCAGCTTTGCATCACAGGAATAAATTACATTATTAAATATTTTAAATTAGAAAACAGTTATTTTAAATTGTAACAATTTTTCACGATATTACCGTTTTTCTGCATTATTTCTTATAGATAAAATAATCTTGTTTTTAGTTTCTGAATTTTTTTATTTTTTTTTTGTTACAAATGACTTTGATTCCAAAATTAAAAAGTAGTTTTGCTAAATCTTCTATTTCTTAGAAATAAAATATATATTTAACAAAATAGCATTACCACTTATTAATAATTGATTCTCTTGTAGACTCTTATAGACCAATGTCATGTGGTGTGACTTGTTACTTCCAAAAAGAATGTATGATAATAATTTATAAATGATGATATTTAAATAAATAAATAACAATTATATGTACCGTAAAATAATTTTAAAACTTTATTGAAAGTAACTAGCTTCACTCACTTGCACTCAAGGTGTAAGGAAAATATGTTATTACTTTTTTAGAGGCATTATATGAAATGTTTTTAACATGATTTTCAAGAGACGTTTAAAAACACATATGAAACCAACATGAATTCAAAAACTACATTTCTAAGAACTTGGCACATACATTTTTAAAAAAATGTCACTGCAAATATTACCTGCCAGCCCAGAGCCCCCAGTATGATGGTGGACATCAGGCTGAAGAGCACCAGGCGTTTAGAGATGAGGCAGAAGTGTCGCATCCCCTTAGACGCCATGACCCTGTCCAGTTCTCCAGCCTCTGATGTGTGCATCATGCACATCCTCTGACAGTCACTCAGCTTACTGTGAAAACCCCACAGCGTGACGAGGAACACAAGGTGGCAGATGATCCAGAAAATAGTGAATGCTGAGAGACCCGGGATGAGCAGGTACCACCGATCCAGATCTCTCATCTTCAGGGCGGCCATGACCAGAAACATCACCTCCACGACAACCAGAGGAAGAAGAGTTAAGCGTCTCGACAGGCCTTTCCTCGACAGGAGTGGTGACCAGCGTTCGGTGACCGAAAGTCCACTGAAGTAGACGTCCAGGAATGGGTCGCAGACGAGGCGGCTGAAGAAGCAAGACAAGGCGAAGGGGTTGGTGAACATTCCTAAAGTCTCCTCGAAGAAGAATGCAGCGATCCCAGAGAAGCAGATCAGGTTTAGGAAGGCCAAGAAGGACTTCATGCGCAAGTCCACGATTACAGCGGCCAAAGCGAGTGTCAGGACTACAAGGCTTATAGATTTGTTGCCGACCAGGGTCGTGCTGGCCACAGCGAAGCCTGTGAGCTCCAAAGCTTCCCTTGAGGTGAGGAAAGCGGGTTGATGTCGAGTATAACCACACATTCTTTCAACCAAAGCCCAAAGGATTCGTATAACCATGCTCGCTATTAACATATAGTTGGCCACCTGTTCCTTGATATCGAGCTCTTTGGACGGGACACTGATGAAGCACAGTAAACCCAGAAGGAAACCAAACCACAGATGCAACAGAAAGAGGCTGACGCTCTCCATGCCGAAATAATAGTGGAGAATGCAGGCAATCCCAAGAACAAAGAGGCCCAAAATAAAAATGACCAAGATGATAGTGTCTGCGGTTTTCTCCCATTGTACATAAATCCCCAGGCAAATGGCCACTAGGGAGCTCAGACTGGACAGATAACCGAGGTAACGGATGGATGACCATGTGCTGACCCCTTTGTTGGCTTCATCCAGCTGGGTCATCGCAGCGTAAAGGAAGTGGCTAAAGCAATACTTGAGCAGCTTGCACATCGCTGCAGAGTTAAAACTCGCACAACAACAGAAAAATTAGCGTCGCGAGTGACGTAAGTTATACGTCACAATAACAAAATATTATTAGTGGCATTACCATTCATCAGAAAGGATGTAAGAACATGTTGTGGCGTGGATTTGAGGTACTAAATCGAGACATTTTAGCGCAAACATCAGAGTAGCATTTACAATAAAACAGTGGATTGTCAACATCCACCTGTTACTGCTGAATAAACCGAGCTATTCAACTCAAGGTCATGTTATGATGACTAAAATTAAGACGTGACATAGATGTGAAAATGTTAAACTGGTTTAAGGCTATAAAATAAAATAAATATAAGAGCTGAAGAGTTTTAATGTGCTGTCAGTCTGATTTAGGCGAGCAGATTCCAGTCTATTTACCGGCATGAGAAAGTTGCCTGAATGTGTTGTTTCTCTACATGAGGAGAGTAACAGCGATTAAATCAAAGCTAAAGAAATACGACAGCAGATATTCAAGTCATTGGTTATTGTTGTTAGCAGAAAAACAACTGAAACTGGTCATTTGTCGCAAAATATCCTCGAACCATCGTCAAAACTTCACCCAGTGTCCGCCATATTTGCACATCGGTCTTAAGCAGCTACGGAATCCCTGAAAGGACAAAAGTGTCCATCAGGATGCTGGATCGCTGTGAAACGAGGGTGAAATCAAGTATCACGTGATCCTTCAGACGTCATTCTGGTATGCTGATTTGCTGCTCAAGAAACATTTCTTATTATTAATTAATCAGTTTTGCTTTATAATTTTTTGAAAAATATGATACTTTTCAGGATTTTCTGATTTAAAAAAAAGAACACCATTTATTTGAAATTAACAATCTCTTGTAGCCTACTTGTCTTTACTGCCACTTTTGATCAATTTAATGCAACCTTGCAGAGTAAAAGTATGATTTTTAAAAAATTATTTTTAAAAAGATCTTACTGACATCAAACGTTTGAACTGTAATGTAACTAATTTGATAGTGACAAATGGATTTTTGAGAACTGGAATGAAATCGCACTACAATAGATCAATATTTAAAATGTATTTTGTCAGAAATTAAATGCATATGATCCTACATGAATAGCTGTAAAGTATTTAAAGCAACCTGCTATAGGCAAATGAGAGACACGAGAGAGAAGGCAACAAAAACCTTTATTTAAAAAAGATGAATGACAATAGTTCTCACAAACAGCCCATTCCTGTGGGAGTCAACCATCTTAACACTGATAAAGAAATTCAATCATGCAAACAGTGGATTAAAGCCTGGGGAAGACAAATATGTTTGATATGTGAATGTTTGAACACACCACCAACTAAACATTATAATACAAAGATTTTTTTTTCAATAGTTTTAAAATATTTTTCTCAGACTTATAAATCGACTACAGACTGAAGAATACCTTTAAATGCTATTGCTAATAGGGCAGTTTTTTTTAGTAATTTAGCCAAGAGCTGGTTAATTCGCTGAAAGTACGTACTGTAACTGTTTATTGTGGGACAGAAAATTAGCTTACTTTCAAATGACAATCAGTAGCTTGTTCTTGCATCCATTCCATATAATCACAAATGCAAAAATACAATTTGGGTTTGAAGGCACCTTGAGGAGGATTTTTTTTTTTTTCTGATACCCTGAAAGATCACATACTGAATTCATTCAACGTTTCAAATCTTTCCACACTTATATTTGGCACCCCTACAACACATTTAAAGTGCCCAACACCAAAACCTCACATAGATACTTCAACAGAACCCCAATGTACATCTCATCACACACTCCTTCAGAAGTGAAGACTCATCAGCATATTCTCATATCATCAGGTTAACCAATCGGTAACCACATTAATACAATAGAAAACAGTGCCTAATATCAGTTACTCAATATAACTACCAGGTTAAAGTGATATGGGGCATTTCTGACCGTTTATGATAATGAACGTATTGCTATTCTAATGAAGTGCTGATGCCAATCTCGATATTTTGCCAACCCTGTGGAGGGTGTAATCGAAAACGTGCAAATATGTGCTTGGACATTTAATATAGTGTTTTTAAGAACCTGGAGTGAATAAAAAAGCTAAAAACATCCAGTGATGCGCAACAATCTTTTGATAGTACTTCAAATAAACTGTTTGTGAAACATTTGGCAAAGTACTTTCCAAACTTTTGTACCTTAAAAGTTCTATTTTATAATTGAAAGTGGGAAGCTAAAATAATATACTGAAGAACTCAATTAGATAAACACCAGATTACAATACAGTAAGTAGATTTAAAGCAACTGAAGGTTTCGAGAGTAAACAGTTAAGAGTAAACAATCATCCTACTCAAAGTCACATTATGGCAAAATGCACAAAACTCTAATCTGTTCCACACTACATACTACTGACAAGTAATTGGATAGTACTGGTTATAATAGCGGTTTGATCGCAAGATTAGAAACATGTTACCACAACACATGCATCCAATCTGGTCACCTGTAAGATTGTTTGTTCTGAAAATCTACGACTACTTTGCTAGATTTGTACCTTGTTGAAGCGAGAAATCCACATTCACAGTTACAACGCCACATAACCAAACACGCACAAGTTCTGCAGACACTTAAAATGCTACAAATATCATTGATAAAGGCTATTCCGAAAAAAGTTGGTTGAACAGATGGCTGAAATCTCCATCTAAAATGTCCAGTGGAAACTTGCTGAGAATCAAACCATTAAAGGGTTAGTTCACAATTTTGTTTTGTCATTTACTCACCATCATGTTGTTCCAAACCTGTATGACTTCCGTTAATTTAATGTTAAAGAACTGTTTTTGTCTTTACAATAGAAGTCAATGGGGTCCAAAACAAAAAATGTTTGGACCCCATTGACATTCATTGTGTGGACATAATAACATTATGGAATTTTTCTAAAAATCAATTTTACAGAAGACAGAAAGTCATGGGTTTGGAACAAAATGAGAATGAGTATTTTCTATTTTGCCAGAACTATCCCTTCAAGAAATACAACTGAAAAAGAATAACAGTATATAGTAACTCCGGCCAAAAGGTATGACACCGGTGATAACTACGCCTAAGTTGTAACTTACTGTATGCTAGCTCGTAAAGGTTTGTCTAGTAGTTGACAGTCATTCTGAGTGAGAAAACAGCCAAAGTGGGTGAGCTAAATCTTCTGCTTCTGTTACAAAACCAAATCACTTCTATTTCTAAGTTGAGATTGTTTAGTGTGTATATTTGTGTTCAAAGGGATGTCTTGCACGCTCTTAAAAATCAACGCCCACTTAAACGTCCTCATTCACTCTGTGCAAAATTTTTGCTGCTTAAAAAGGGGTCGAGTACACAAACAGCAGAGCAATTTTGGCAGCATGTTGGTAAGGTACTAAATATCAAGAGGGGCAGTAAACAAGTTCAGCTCTGGAGCAAAATGGGGTCTTCCAGCTCGTGGAAGGGCGCCGAGCTGCTCTGGCTCTCGCCCGAGTCCGAATCGTATGGCGTGTCCGGCAATTCCGCGAAGCTACACGCCAACATGTCGTCCTCGAAATCAGAGCGTGGAGGCTCGTAGCAATCGGTGAATCCCTCCTCATCGATCGTGTTAAAGTCCTGCGGGATGTAAAGCATCTCCGGGTAGTTGCGGCTGACCAGGTCGCTGCTGGTGGTGGACGACACCTTGCGGAAAGCAATCAGGTGCATGTGGGAGAACTTGACGTATTTGTAGCGCTTGAAGCCCAGAGACTCCACCGCAACTCGCCAGCTGCGCATCATAAGCGCATGCCGGCCCTGGTGGGAGGAGTCGGGGGTGATGATGAGGAGGAGGCCGTTCAAGGTCAGAAGTTCATGCGCTTTCTTGCAGCAGAGCCAGCGCTGATAGGGTGAAGGGAAGTAGGAGAGAAGCAGGGAGAAGACTACCACGTGAAACAGCTGGGCAGGTAATGCGTCGATGGGACCGCGCAGATGCCGCAGGAAGGCATCCAAGGCGTCGCTGGCCAGTTGCAGAGGCTGCTGCAGCTGGAGGTTAAGAAAGTCGCATTTGTAGACACTCTGTAGCCATAAAAAGGACAAATGGGGAAAGGAGAATCAGAACATTTCGCTTTACTATGCAGGAAAGGTCAAATTGGTATAAGGATCAATGACAAATAAAAGTGTCCGAGATAAAAAATATTTTACAAATGTAGTAAACAGTAAGTTCTTAGAAACCTACTCTTCATATACATGTTGGATTTAAAAAATAACAGACTAATTCCCAAGCCCTGTTCTATTTCCGATGTACTACATATGAAGAACAAATGGATTTGCAACGGTCGCTCTATCTGGCTGCATCCAGTATAGACACGGTGTAAGAAAACAACCGTAAAGAAAACGTAATTTAACCAATATTTTAATCACTAAACTTTAAGTTAGGGTAGATGCCATTGTTGTGGCAAAAACAATAATTAAACAATCATCATCACTGCATAAGAGACACCAAGAATCAAATTGTATTTTAAAAGATATTTATTCTCTTCCATGATGCTTAGTCACAAAATCACAGCAGCTACCCCGTGACGTGAGCAAGACCTGACACCCAGCCCAGGAAATTCCCTTCTTATACTCCTTCTTCAAGGTCTTTTCTCTGTAGTTTTCCACTCACCCCGCATGGCCACATCCACATCACATTTACAATAGAAGGAGCCCTCTAACCCCCCCTTGGCTAAATGATCTTCCATACCTAAAGAGTTCAATGTTCTTAACCATTTGTCTTACTGTGTGTGTCTTGCTTACGTCAGGTGTACAAACATACATCAATTCCAGAAGAGAAACCATGCTTAAAACAATGTCTAAGAAAGTTAAAATATAAATTTTTCTACAACACCATATTTAATTTGATGAGAAGAAATCTGTGTTAGACAGACGTAAAATCCATTAATTTTTTTTAAAAAGAGGTCTATAGTCTTGTATAGCTTCAAGGAACACAAACCTCTACTGCTGGCACAATGTCGATACCGACAGTCAGAAACTCATCAAACTTCAGGAAGGGATTGAAACAGCTGCCCACATCCAACAGTCGTATCCTCCCAAGCTGGAACATTGAGCGGTTACTAAGCACAAATAAAAAGCTGATTTAGTCAATGAGCTTGTTGCCATGTGGAAAATCCTTGTGGATTTGCAGTGATAAAGTTGTCATTCTAGAGCACCTTGGAGAGGACGATTCTGGTAGAGAGTTTGCAGATGTGTTATTGTCAGCTGTGGCATGCTTAGTGCTCTTCTCATCCTTCTCCAGCACTCGCCTCATCCCTCCATCCTGGAAGTACTCCTGACAAACACTGTGGCAAGAGAGATTTAACAACAATAGGGCTTTTCATACTGCATTTAACCCCAGGTTATCGTTATTCTAAACCTCGCTTTTAACCCTGGATTAGCGCCGATTTTGCTTGTGTTAACCCTGCATTGCTGTGTCAAACGTGTACAGTGTGAAGTTATGTAGTGTTAGGGGCTGTTCACATGTCACGTCTAAAAACGCCGCCCGCGCTGCTTTCTACTTCTCTCCAAAGCGCTCGGGATCTCAACAACTATGAACCATGATGACAAGGAAGCTTCAGCAAATAAATGGATAGATTTCCAGGACAGAAAATCCCTTGCAGAAGCTCTGCTACTAGATTTATTTATGGAGAAGAGAGGAAAAAACGTCTTTGGGTGTTCCTCCATCTTGCCTGAGCTTTCAATGATGTTACGGAAAGGGTGAAGCTGATTGGTCGGTTCTTGTCACATGACCTGCGGTGCACTCGCGGCATTCTTAAAAGTTGAGAATTTTTCATCTTGCTGCGGCGTAGACGTGCCTGGTAAATCGAGCGTGTCGCAACGTTTTATTGTGACTGTGAGCGCACTTACTTTTAAAATAACTAACTTAAGCGCAAAGGACGCGACGTGAACGGCCCTTTAGAATGTTACAACTAGATGCTTAGCAACTGACAACCAAAACGTCACGAAACCGTTGTTTCAATTTCCATCCTCACCTTAATAGCACGAAACGCTCTGGAAAAACTTTTGAAAAAAGTCAGCAATAGGCTATATAATATGAGGATGCATAATGATTTAATGCCTTAATGTAAACAAGTCGCATACTGCATTCATCCAATCAAAGACACTGACACTGCAAATATGCAAATAAGGATGTTAACTCAGGGTTTAGGAAAGTTAAGTGTGAAACGTCACCTTATGAATACCCAATATTCATTGTTAACACCAGGTAAATTCTGAGCAATGTGAAACGTGTAGCAAGATAACCCAGGATTCCGTTAAACCAGGGTTAAGAATTACCCAGGGTTAACTATTTCAAATGTGAAAAGCCCTAAAAAGTACAAAATTGGTTTCTAAACAATAACCATCAACAGCCGTACCTGCGGCACCACTCGATGCGTCCCTCGCCCTCGCATTTACTCGCCCAGTGGTTGTCGGCCAGGTTCTTCATGGCCATGGCATACTCGCTGAGAGTCTGCTCGTCTTCACAATGCTCGCGCCATATTTTCTCGAAATCTCCCACTGCATTCAAAGAGACAAAACAGAGGAGTGTACGGTCATGCCACAGGGTTGATCGTTCTGCACAACATAATTAGTGTAAACTTTCTTACAAAGCCTACTTTCTGAAGTCAGCTGATGTCAGTGGTTTCTCTAAACCCTAGCCTCCAGCGGCTCGCAAAACACTGTCCGGTTTCTTCAACAACTCAGTGAAGCTCCATCGCCAAGCTCAAAAGTACCGTATCATCAAAGTGTTTGTGCTGATTCACACACAGTTTGAAAAATTGCTGATAATGTCGATGACACCAGAAGGCAACCACTACCCTAAAAGACTGCTTTGGAGGAAAAGAACTGACAAAAAGTGAGCTGTCCCATGACAGAGTGGAAAATACAGGCCTTATCAGATTTACAGAGAATAAGACAACAAGGGAAGAGACTGCAGCGTCGTTACATATGAATACTGCTGTACAATGCCAAGACCACCAGATCACGCCTTCCTTATTAACCCATCACGGGGTCTAGTGAATAGACTACTGTGTGTGGGATTTATAGCGCTGCTCATCCCTCTCGGGGGAAACCGAGGAAGATTCGATAAAAAAAACTCAACAACACATTTAAAGTCAGATAATATAAAGGTGGTGGTACACGCCTTCAGGTTCTGCTTCCTGTGGAACTGATTGCAGGCAAAAATATAACATTTCATAATCTCCTCCTACTCTCTACTACGTCATAACCTGATGATGGTTATGATCATCTTTTTGAATGATGCTCATTGAAGCATAAGACAGGAACATGAAATGTAACAACATCCTCACAATCAATTACTTCTGGTCTATCAATACAAAGACTAATACATTTCTCAAGATAATATTTTCATAGAAACGTGCATTAGTTTTTAGGGAGTGAGCCTTGGCTAGAAAACATAGTAGGAGGCACTTTCCACAAATTGGATACAAAATATGGCCTGAAAGATAGCATTTATTTTTATTTTTGAATGGAATTTTTTATCGTCAGTGATAGGAGGTGCTTAAAGGGATAGTTCACCCAAAAATGTAAATTCTGTCCTCATTTGCTCACCCTCATGATGTTCCAAACCTGTCCGACTTTCTTTCTTCTGTGGAACATAAAAGAAGATATTTTGAGAAATGTCTCAGCATTTTTTTTGTGGCCATTCAAATGGAAGTCAATAGTAACAAACATTTAGAATATCGTTTGTTCAACGGAAAAAAAGAAAGTCATTCAGGTTTTGAACAACAATTAAATTTTTTGGGTGAACCATCCCTTTAATCTTCAGAAACCCTCTTGGGGAGGTCAAACTATATATTATTATTTATTTTTTTTGCAGTGTTTACAAACCTGTTACAGAAACTTTGATGTCAAAACAGTTTAAAATGTGATTAAATATTAATAATATTGACATTTTCTTGCAATAAAAATTAAATAGCAAAGAATAGTCACAAATGTATTCATGCCAGCCGAGGGAAAAAACTAGATTATGCAACTAAAAAAATCCAGATTTACACCATAAGTACTCATGAAAACAGTGGCGTTGTCACACTTAAACTGAAATTAACAACAGGTGCAACAGATCTAACTCTCCCTAACTGCAATTCATCTGTTTCTACCTGGCCCATACAGTAAACTGCAATTTTTTTGTTTAGTTATCGTGCATGTAATATTTTCATCAAGTGTTAAAACTTTTTCTTAAAACCCCATGCTATTTATACTTATTAAGCCTGTTTATACCTTCCCCAGCAGATAGACACACTAAAAATAGGTCAAGTGTCCATTATCTATCATAAGTGCATTAAATCATAATAAAAATAGTACATTGATAAATGATTGACAGGGAAGAGATTAAAGCTTTTAGAGGGGCAAACTTTTCCCTTTCCCTTTTCTCCCCGAAGGAGGATTAAAAGTTGTTTATGCTTTCAAACAGTCATCATATCAATGAAGTGCAAAACAGGAACAGATGAACGACCCTGCACAATTTTGCTGACTAGTCTAACGTCGTGCTACAGACAGACAGAACCTGTTTCAATACCTAACGTGTTGCCTACCTAAACAGGATTATTTACGTGCGTTCAGAACGTTATATTCGAATGTTTTCAAAATGCTGTCTATGTATGTATGTAGCTCACTAGGTTTTCAGACACAGCCATGTATAAAATCAGTTCATGTCAACAGGGATGCAACACAAGTTTAAAATAAAATAACGTTTTTGCTCTAATAAACGTTTTTGTAATCCAGGCGTTTAAATATCCGCGTCTCTGCTCAGGCCAGACTACAGAAACTGATCTAGGCTAGGCTACACAGCTACGCATCTCATTCTCAGCCAATACCAATACCTTCAATGTATTTCCTGCGGAGCTTTCTGTGCACGCTCTTCACCAACCCCGACAGCTTCTCCTGCTCCTGCTTCCTGGACTGCAGCCCCGTCGGGACAGAGCCAGGGTGGTATTCGGAGAGATCCAGGTCTGTCTCAGCGCTGCTCCGCAGGTCCATAGTACAGCACTGGGTCTACCGGCGCACCGGCTCCGTCAGTCCGTCAGCACACGCCGCAACAACGCGAACGTGACGGAAGCGGAAGTTCACGGCCAATCTGTGAACGCTAATATGAAACGCCTCTGTGCTCCGAAAGGTTGATGAAAGTTTACATATAATGATAGCAATAGTCATCATAATAACAACGATGATTATTATTATTGTGAATGTGATTATTAATAACAATTATATTATTATAGTTTTTATTTTAAAAGATTTGTATAAATATTATGTAATATTATATATATATATATATATATATATATATATATATATATATATATATATTATAACCTAAATAAAATCATTCACATCAGGTAATGTCTTGTGCTTTCCTGTCTTGTATTTAAGTATCTGAGCCGCTCAGCTCGCTTATGCCACTGCACGACCTGCACAACGAATTCTACATCAGCTTAGCATTGTAACTGAGCGGCTTTGAATTTACTGTGGGAGTCGCGGTGAGGAGGAACGTGGCACTCCCGCATCAGCCACCACACCAGAGTCCTCAGTGACTCAGCTGTCATGGCCTCCATTCCAGATTCTTCAGAATCTGCCATTCCCCCTGCTCAGCCGTGGTGCTCTTCAGCTCCGCCAGCTTAGACGTGGTGCTCTTCAGCTCCACCTGCTCAGCTGTGGTGTTCTTCTGCTCAGCCTACTCAGCCGTGGTGTTCTTCTGCTCAGCCGTGGTGTTCTTCAGCTCCGCCTGCTCAGCCGTGGTGTTCTTCAGCTCCGCCTGCTCAGCCGTGGTGCTCTTCAGCTCCGCCTGCTCAGCCGTGGTGTTCTTCAGCTCCGCCTGCTCAGCCGTGGTGCTCTTCAGCTCCGCCTGCTCAGCCGTGGTGTTCTTCTGCTCAGCCGTGGTGTTCTTCAGCTCCACCTGCTCAGCCGTGGTGCTCTTCAGCTCCGCCTGCTCAGCCGTGGTGCTCTTCAGCTCCGCCTGCTCAGCCGTGGTGTTCTTCTGCTCAGCCGTGGTGTTCTTCAGCTCCGCCTGCTCAGCCGTGGTGTTCTTCAGCTCCGCCTGCTCAGCCGTGGTGTTCTTCTGCTCAGCCGTGGTGTTCTTCAGCTCCGCCTGCTCAGCCGTGGTGTTCTTCAGCTCCGCCTGCTCAGCCGTGGTGCTCTTCAGCTCCGCCTGCTCAGCCGTGGTGCTCTTCAGCTCCGCCTGCTCAGCCGTGGTGTTCTTCAGCTCCGCCTGCTCAGCCGTGGTGTTCTTCAGCTCCGCCTGCTCAGCCGTGGTGTTCTTCTGCTCCGCCGTGGTGTTCTTCAGCTCCACCATTTTGGTCCTCTGCTCCGCCTACTCCACCGTGGTGGTCTTCTGCTCCACCTAGTCCACTGTGGTGGTCTTCAGCCCCACCATGTTGGTTCTCTGCTCCGCCTGCTCCACCATGTTGGTCCTCTGCTCCGCCTGCTCATCCGTGGTGTTCTTCTGCTTCACCTGCTCCCCCGTGGTGGTCTTCTGCTCCACCATGTTGGTCTTCTGCTCCACCATGTGGGTCTTCTGCTCCACCTGCTCAGCAGTGGTGGTCTTCAGCTCCACCATGTTGGTCTTCTGCTCCGCCTGCTCCACAGTGGTGGTCTTCAGCTCCACCATGTTGGTCTTCTGCTCCGCCTGCTCCACAGTGGTGTTCTTCTGCTCCACCTGCTCCACCGTGGTGTTCTTCTGCTCCGTCTGCTCCACCATGGTGGTCTCCAGCTCCGCTGTGCTGGTCTTCTGCTCCGCCTGCCTTGCCGTGGTGGTCTCCAGCTTTGCTGAGGTGGTCTTTATTCCCGTCGGCTCAGCCCTGGCTCTCTGGTCCTCCTCAGTCTCCAGTTCCGTCACACTGGCCTGGCCCTCCATCCCTTCCCCTGATCCGCCTCTGCTCCACCTCCCTCCATGTGTATGTTTGTTGAGAATTAATATTATATTTTAAAATTGAATTTAAAAGAACAGCCTACTTCAGGTCAAGGAAATTAACATTAATACAATTGCTTTCATTAATTGAAAAATATATAGCCTAATGTAAACTCTTCAAAAACTTTGCACTGTGATTGGCTGGGCGTGAACATAAACAACTTGTAGTTTCACGCTAGAAATGAATTAGGGGCCGTTTACACGACACCGTTTTCAACTAAAAACAAAACTTTCTATGTGTTTTGGCCGTTTATTTACATAACATCAGAGTTTTGGGGGGCTAAAAACGGGTTTCAAACTGCAAGTTTTTGAAAACGATATAGTTGGTCAAATAGTTGCGTGGTTCCTTGCCACTGTTGCCTTTGGCTTGCTCATTTGGGGATATTTTGGGGATATTTTGGGGATATTTAATTTAATTTTATCAATCAATAAATTCCTCTTGAAACAAACTTTGTTGTATTATTTTAATTTAATACTGTGAAGCTGCTTTGATACAATCTGTATTGTGAAAAGCGCTATACAAATAAACTTGACTTGACTTGACTAGTTATCGTCTCCATGTAAACTACAAAAACACAAATTTGTGAAAATGGTAACGCCATGAGCATGCATACGTGTTCAGTCTAGGCATGTAGTGTTTCTTTACAAAGTGACATCGGAATTCGTTTTGACAATGATGTCGTCTGTACAAGAAAAATGCAGAGGAAAAACATTTCCGTTTTTGTACGTAGGCCTACGTAGTTGACAAAGCTGCGCATATACAGCTTTCCGTCGTTCCATAGTAGACTTTTTCTACAAATATACTGCTAATAATAATCCAAGTAATGTAGGTCTTTCTAATTCTTTCTAATTTCACATCGGAAGGTCACATTCACGCGCGCTCTGACACTGAATCCTGTGTGGAGAGAACATGAGTTGTGTCACGTTTCACCTCATAGAGCTCTGGCTTACTGTGAGTATTATAAACCTCACCAAGTCGTGTCTCACAGGATATTTGTACAAGGACATGTTCAGCATAAATCAGCAGAGTATCTTATATGTTATAATCTTGTCATATACCATGATGCATGAACCTGTTTGCAAAATGGAGCTACAGTGCCATTGTGTCTCCTCTTGAAAATGTCATCATGTGCTTCCATCCCATTTAGAGGGAGTGATAATCCCGTAATAGTCTCCCTGCTCAGCTGTGCAGACTCCTCCCCATTCAATTAATTTGGGACTAAAATGTTTCCTGTGCTATCAGCTTATAAATATGCAGTCACTTATCAAATCATGCTTTAAAAAATTATAGTGTTATAAAGGTGATATTAGGGATAGTTCACCCAGAAATGAAAATGGCGTCATTTACTCAACCTCATGTATGCATTCTTTCCTCTGTGGAACACAAAAGAGGATATCTTGAAAAATGTGCAATGATTGTTGTTGGTTTGGATTGGGTTGGGTATGGGTTTGATGATGTTTTAGGCCCCTGTGACTTATATGCTCAAAAACCAATGAAACATCATTCAAAATATGTACAACTAAAAAAGGAGTCTATTTGGGGAGATCTGTGGTCAGATTTATTTCTGTGAATTGCATATAACCTGGAGATGAGATCATAGTTCATCTGTTTGTTCATTGAAAGCCCTTTCAGTGAATGACGTTCACCATTAAATGGACAAGATAAAGACAACTTTAAATAATAACAGGTGCAAAATATTGAATTGCAATAAAAATGCTCTGTTGATTGGACAAAATAAATGTATAAACAAAAACATATTAATCCATACATGTTATCTATTTTGAGTACACAATAATGAAATGATGGAAGTTATTGTTTATTTTACATAGTTTATTCATTGTGAGTATAGACACCTGTGTCTACATACAGTACCTGTATTTATGAAACAAACGCTGGTTAGTTTGGAGATGATAAGACCATAATGTTTGGTATATTGACACATAAAGGAGGATAGCAACCCTTGATGTCTTTTTTTAGAAAGTAGTGTCAAATAGTTTATGACTGTAAACAACCAAGATGACATGTAAAGAAACAAATAATAATTTTTGAACTCATCTAAACTTGTACGACCATGAATGAGAAAATGTCTATAAAATAATTGCAACAGAAAAATGAATTACTTTGTATCATCATCATTTCAGATCAGACAGATTTTGACCTTAGATTTTATCAGTTGTTCTTTTGGCCGAAGAATTATTATAATTTTTTTACTGCTTTGTATGTGTTATATGTATAATCCAGATACTTTCTATGAAATTAAAGCTACACATAAAATTCAATTGCAATATAATGCTTTTTCAAGACTAATCTTCTATAATATGTCAAATTTTAACTTTTCACTCACCCAGTGGTCCTTTAAACATCACTGTACCAGGCACCATTAGCACATAATCCAACCATAAATTGACCCTCTTTAATCCCTTGCTGTATGATCAGCTCTGTGTAAAGAGCATTGTGATATTGTATGCAGACTTATTGCATAATTGCCCATACAGCTGGACTCATATACTGTCAACAAAAGTTCTATAAAATCACGTTTTTGCCATTATGAAAATATGTGCGATAAATACCTCCACGGAATCCAAAGCTTTCATACATCAATTGTATTCTTACAACATGTATTCAGTTCCACTTTCACTTCTGCTAAACTATCCAACAATTTTCATGAGTAAATCATATTTACTGCAATCCTCTTTCACTTTTCCGAGAGTTTTTTAGTGGCTCTTCCTCCCCTTGTCGAAACAGCCAATACACTGTAAGAAAATATAGGGCAAAACATGCGATGAAGTCATAATAAAATGCAGCAACCAAAAACACTATCAACAAAAATGTGTATCCAATCACCCTTGACATATTATCATAGGACAGAAACTCTTTCCACCACAAGACATTATGGGGAATGACATGCTCATTCCTAATCACTAGGGGCAGCGTAGCTCTTTCAAGCTCCATAATGTACTCAGTATTTGTTAAATCTTCTAGGGAACTATTCAACTGGTCCTCATCCACAGACTCGGAGATTGAAGGCATAGCTAAAGGCCTTCCTTTACTCATTGAAGGTCTTTTGCCGTAACTTCCACTCATTGTGCCTTCTCTGAACACTGACTGTTGTGAATTCCTCAGACTGATCATGTACAGCTCCATCTCGTCATCAGTCTGCGATTCTGTTGAGGTGTTGTCGTCAACATTTTCAAGATCTCTGTTCATTGAGTCTTTCGCCAGGCAATCCATGTTTTCCAGCATGTTGTTCACATCATCAGTAGTGTCCCGGTCACTGTTCTCACTTCCACAACACATACTCTCTTCTTTATCAATAAATTCAATGAGGTCCCAATCATTCTCCATAACTTGCGTACTTCCACTGAGTTCAATATCACTCTTTTGAGATGATTCTTGCCAAGATGAAGCAGTTTCCTCACAAATCTCTTTGTGCCTATCCTGTTTTTCTGAGTCCTCAACTCCACCTAGATTTTCTATTTCCTTTAAGTCAATGTGATGTTGTGGAAATGATTTAACATTGCTGGTACTAATGATCTGCTTCTGTTCCTCAGAATCTCTTTCAACAGACAGCAAATCATCTGCATCTACTTGTTGTTTATTTTCTCTCTCAGTTTCCATTGCATCCAAGTCCTCGTCATCATCTATGTATTTCAACTCATCTTCAATGTTCATTCCCCCTTCTCCTGCACCTTCTTGTTCTTTTGGTTCTTGGTCTTTCTCCTTTTTGTCTTCTTCCTGCTTCTCCATCTGCTTTGTTTGATTTCCATTTCCCTCTTCATAATTTTTCATTTTGTGAATTTCCTCTTTAATCACTAATGTGTTATGTTCTCCATCAAACTCAATCATGCTTGAGCTCTCTGTCTCTGAAGTCTGTAAAGCAAAACCGATTAGCATTTGTTCCTTCTTTTCATTAATTTGACAGCTCTCCAAAGTATTGCTCATATTTATCTGTGTGTTCCCCAATTCTGCATATGGTTCGGTTAGCATGGCTGTTGCTAAGGGAGACAATTCTTCAGGTTTTTCAATGTTCAATCTCATCTCACAGCAATCCGGCTCTGATTTATCATCAGAGGAACCCAATATGATCTCTGAAGTAGGGAGATTTGTGGGGTCTTCTGGAGATTGGGCAAGAATGCAAGAAGGACTGTTTGAATACCTTGTTTGCGCTAATATATTCTCCTCTTTATTCCCCTGGTTTTGTGACATTTCGATTTTAATACTAGAAATCTGATTGTCCACAGATAAAGAAGTTTTTAAAACTGATGTGGGTGATGAAGGATGGATCTGTTTAGGTAGGTTGTCAATACCGGACTCTATTGTTTGATTTGTAGAGACTAAAAGTTCTGGTCCTTGTAGGGGAAATAAACATGGACTTTGGCCAAGATCACCCTGGAATGAGAATTCAGTCGAAGATAATGGTAAAATTTTACCTACAGGAGGATCTGGCTGTTCGGATGTGACTTTTGGAAGATTTGTTTCAGTAAATGCATTGTCTGGTGTGCACTTATTTGGCTCAGAAATTGGATTTTTGGTTGGGTTAATTGTAAGTTGTGAGTTTTGTTCTGTTGATTCTTTGCAGACGCCAACACTAATATCATGTACTGTCTGTTTTGCAGAAATGCAAGACTTTGGCCAAATGTCTGTGGTCTCAGCGGCCGTGACCGCTGTTAAACTCTCATCCCCCAGTTCCCTTAATGACTTATCTACTTGTAATGCTTTCCGAAATAAGTCTTTTCTCTCTGTTTCCATGCTTTTAAAAACCCGATGATAAAGTGGGGCTACAATGGTCCCAAATGTGAAGCCATGAGAAAATGGCTGAGGCTGAAAATAGTTAGTAGTTTTCAAACTCACATTCTCTTCTGGTTTTCCGTCGCTAATATTCGTGTCCTCATCCATCTTCGAGCTCAATGCCAAACTTTTAATTCTTTGCTTAGTGTCCTTCTCAAAGTGCTCCCATGCTCTTTCAACACTCCTGCAAATAGACAAGTCAGGATTTTGGCATACAGGAAAAGACTGTTTGATTGAAACCTTTTGGTCAGTAAGGTCCTCAGTAAGTTGGCTGTCTTCCAGGGTCTCAGAAGCAGAGCATGCAATCGATTCACCACAGTCTTCTAGGGGTAAAAGTGTGTGTGCTGTGGATAAATTAGTCTTGGTGTTGATCATGGCTTCTTCATGTTGTGTAAGAGCTTGGCTATAAATGTCAGTGGAATATCCACTATACTCTATACTATACTCTGAGGGTGATATTTGGTTGCATGTTGGTGGTGGAGCAGTTTGTGTTGATTGTGGACTACATGATGTCTTCTCCAGCACTGATGCATGTTCCTGCATGCTGGTCTCTGCTGTAACTTCACTCTCTTTGGTCTTGGTCCCTTGTTTTTCTTCTTCTTTCTTAGCAAAGCGCTCCTTGACTTTTGCTAATCGCACAGCCCTTCTTTTGCTCCTTCGGCTGCGGATCCTGCTTATTTCCTCCTGTTTACAAAGAGGTAGATGTGAAATATACTGAAAGGAAGACTATCTTCAATAAATCAATTTAAGTAATAAAATATCTAAAGATCTATTAGGAGTACATTTTCAACTTTTAAGATAAATTGACTGAGACGTTGACTTGGAATTATACTAACTACATAACATTATGATCTAAGAGTGACCCTGAACAGCCTGACCTATCAAGTGACAGTACATAATGTTACTCTAACATTTGTCAACGCCTGACAAGTGAATGTCACCAGTGACCACATGACATTCATAAAGAGTAGCGTGTCACAGCCCATGTTTTATCAAATGTAATACAATGTTCATCCTTGTTGTCACTATATAATATTAAACATCATTAAGTGACTATGAATTAATCTTTGGTAAATTATAAAAATGTAGAAGTGGAACTCACCTCTAATTCCATGCTTTCCTTTTCAAGTTTTTCAGAGTTTTCTTTTAGAGATTCTGGGCTAGTGGCCTTTAGATTTATATCTAAGGAAACAAAACATTTATTTACCAGAATTTTGCAGTTTCCAAATCTAGTTGTGAGTCATTTTTGAGGAGGTCAGTTACCAGGAAATTCCTCATTATCTGTTGCCGCAACAGTTGAAGCAGAGACATTTGGGCTGGAAAATGACACACAAAAAAATATAAGTGATGTAAAAATTATATATGTGCTTAAGGAGTGGGGGAAAAACAGTATGAATATTGTTCCTTAATTCATTGGTTGCATCTTTAGTATTGTAGTTTTATTCATGTATTAACTCTTAGTTATCAAGTTTTTTAGTACACTGTAAAAAAATTATAGGATCAATAAGTTATGAAAACATCTTTTTACATTGCTTTAACTCCTCAAAATAAGTTAAGCAATTTTCAACTTTTTTTTACAAGTTATACAAGATTCAACTAATTTTTTAGTCAGTTTAACATAATTAAGGTTGAAATTGACTTAGACATCCAAGTTGATTGTACTTAAAAATTTAAGTCAACAACTTTTTTTTGCATCATGGATAATTTCTAGTAATATTTTGGAAATATTTCATTTGACATTCTTTGCCATGACAGATGTGTTGGAGACCTCTCACCTGGTTGTTTTTAGACAGCTTTTTCTTCCGTTTTCACTCACATTTTGGGGTTTCTCCTTTATTTTTTCACAGCAAAACAGAGAGTAATTCTTTTCATTATTGTTTGCCCAAAAAGTGCCTAAAGATGTGTCATATCGCAAACAGAAGTCAACCCTCACACCCTCTTCTCCGAATGGGGGTACCAGTGTGATCTTAAAGGAGAAACAATCCGTCCCACTTTTGTTTGACCCAGGTACGTACTCTGCCAACAGATCAAAATGACTTCTCCATGAATCTAAAGAAGTGCGTACATAGACCATCTTATCAAAACACACATCTAGCACGCGAACGATTCCTCTTAGGGTTGAAGTCCCAGAAAGCAGCTCCAAACTTTCCAGTTCCAGCTTCTGCTCGTGAACCCGCAGGTCTAGCTCCTCTGCGGTCTGCGGAAGAGTGAAGAGAGGAAGAATGTAATACTCCTTATCTTCATTCAAGTCACTCTCCAGAGGGCCTGATGGTGCAGTTACTCCCCGAGAGTCAAACTGTTTCACTGAGACGAGACTCAAACCGAAGGCATCAGCAAAGGACACTCTTCGGCTGCTTGAAGGGGGAGGCAGGGAGTCATCAGAGGACACTGAACTCCGTCGTCTTGGTATGGGCGAAGTTTTGGGCTTGATCCCTTCCAGACCCAGTGATTCCTCATCCTCATCCCAGGGGAAGGTTGCTGGCAAACTCAGGAGGTTAAAGCTGGCCCCAATGGGGCTGTCCAGCGCTCCCACAGACTCCATCAGGCAATGTGGGACAGAGCAAGAGAGGAACTCAGCCGGTCGGCCAGCAACTGACATGCTGTGACAAATTATGGAATCAAGTTACATTTGACATTGTAGGGAAAAGCCAGCTCTATATTTAGGGCAGAAACATCTCGAACTATGCAGTCAGAGCTCAGGGGAGCAATGAAAAAATACGTCACAGACACACTTCAAACAAAATAACATTGTTCCGCATACACAGACACAGCAAACATATCATTGTCTTTAAGGAGATGATCAGGTTTAAAAAGACATGAGAACGAGTAAATTATGGCAGAATTAAAAAAATTTGGGTGATCCTTTTAATCATTCTAGTCAGTTGTAGGCTACACATGCTAAATCGCTAAATATAAGCATGTGCTGTTTTAAAGGCATAGGCTTGTGGTCATTCATAAATATTCATGTAAGTATAGGCCTATTTGTCTAAATTTATACAAGCACTTTCTCATAAAATGAGAGTAATATTGTACAAAAGTATGACTTATTTTTAACAAAACGTTCTCTTTTGCTTATCAGTGGTAAACTAAAACTCTGTTTTTGTAAGAGACTTATATTTTGTAACAGAAACAGGAAGCTTTGGAAGCGTATGAAAACCACTGAGTGGAACAACTCGGTTTACTTCCTTTATAGCTATGGCTTTCAGAAAGCACAGATCATGGGGATTTTTTAAAAAGTACTAGGGCACCAAGGAGAAACAAAAGATAGAGTAGAGGAAAAGTCATTTCTGTCTTGCAAACCACTTGAGATACAACGAGATTCTTGTCACTAGACAAGCAAACTTCCCTGTCCTTCTTTGCCTTGCTTGTTTGTAAGAGCCATACTCTCTTCTGCCTCTGGACAGCTACATTACCTCCATCTAGAGGCACACTGAGGAAATGTTTTCCCTGCTTCAAGATTGACGGCCAGAAGTTGTTCTCCATGGGGATACTCCAACTACCGAAGATGCAGAGTGATGTAACTGGAAGTCTGATGAAAAGCTTGCTGGAATCCTGGACCTGACACCATAATTCATTATCCAGTACGTAAGTGAATTCCATTTGGAGAAGATAAATGGATGGGTTTCTAATTCTTACTGTTTACCCCTCACTGGACTTTCTGAGTTAACCTTTTTTAAATTCTCTCCTCTCAGTTTGAGTTTCAATTCACTGAATAATGTTAAGTTCACTAATAAAAAAAAAAAAAGTTAAATATTTAATTTAGCAAGGTCAGGTTTTATTCAAACTATGGCAGAATACAGTGTTTCATTAGAGAATCATGCAAGGTAAATAGCATTATAGTAGCATATTATGTACACTTGTTGTATTTTCTTTAACCTTTAAAGTGAATAAATGTTTTTATTTTGTCAAAATGATGATGATAATGTTGTATACATAGTACAATAGTAAAAGGAAAATGTTATAGTTCACTTTACATTTGTTCACTCTCACAAGCCTGTAATATAATGTGTGGGTGAAGAGTGAAATGAATGAAATCCATGCTGAGTCAAATCTATTTTTACTAAGTTACCATAGCTTTAGATGCATTTGTTTTCTTTAAAATCTGATGATGGGTTACATTGAGACACCTCTATGTTCTTAATACCTAAAAAAGAAACAGAAAAAGACAAGGCAGGTTTTAAATATTTCACATTTCTTTGCAATAATTTAAGAGTATTTAAAAAAAAACATTTATCACCTGTAGAAACTCGGTTTGAAGGGGCCGTATTTGTTCAAGCCCATGTATTTAGCTTGATCATCGGTGAGTTCAGTCAGGTGTGCGTCAAACGTTTGAAGATGCAGGCTTGCAACATACTCATCTGGTACACAAAATAGTGAATCAGATGTCATTTTCATTCATACATGATTCAATGTTTCATGAAATATGGAATTCTAGAAGGTGCCTCTTGTCCATTGCATTTTTTTACCCAGTTTCTTGGGAAGAAGGTAGACATCTTGCTTGTAACGGCCCTCGGGGGCATTAAAGAGCTCGATCAATGCCAAAGCCTAGAATGTAAACAGAAAACTAAGCATGTAAACCACTTGCCCAGGTCCATGCTTCCCATGTCAATTGCATTCTGTTGTACTGAATACAAATGTACTTTAAAAAGTTGTATTGTTTCGTCCAGCTAGTCTTTAATGTTTAGGCTAAGTAAGAGTGGAAGAACTTCAGCCTTTAGGCTATAAAACCTCATTTAAATTAATGTGTTAGCAAACTGCGTCATACCTGTGCGGTGGCTGTGATGGAAAGCACGCATATGGGTACAGTGGAGGAGCTTAGATTAAGGACACGGCCCTGGAATCAAACGGGGTAAAACAGTAACCTTGCCATTAACGTTAACGACCAATATGCCATGAGGGTTGTAACCAAAAAATATAGAATATAACTAAACATGATTTACATGTAGATCCTTTGCTGTTCCAGGAACATGCCTTTCGTGTCTTACGTGCATTATATTTCTCATAGTATTCATTCACCTCAGCTAGAAGAACAATTCTCTTTCCGTCAGGCCAAATAATGTGATCCACTTTGGCTCTCACATGCTGCCATGCTAACTCTGGGGTTCTCAGACTGGTCTGAAAATTCAACATATAATACAAATGACAAGAAATGGAAGCAAATTAAATTACAAGCATTCAATTGTCATCACTAATCGTGTATTTTATCATGTCCTACGGCCACTTACAACATCGATTTCTGTATTAGAGCGTCCCATGTTGCAGACAATGCAGCCATTCTTCATTAGGTCCATGTGTTCCCTCACAACAACGTTTTTGTTTCCTGTGTAGAGTTAGTTATCATAGCAAATAACATTACTAGTACAGTTATGAATTGTTTTATTAATGATATTGCGCAACTTGCCTGTGCAGGTGATGACAATGTCCACTTGGCTTACAACATCACCTAGTTTGGCCAATCGTAAGCCATCCATGCTAGTCAAAGTAGAATTGGCTATCAGGTGTGATTCTGTGGAAAATTTATGTCATGCTAACTCTCTGGAAAGAACTAATGCTTACCATGCTTGTAGGGCACAGATGGGGTCGATTTCGGTCACATACACAACGGATCCCATCGCTTTCAGAGCTGCAGAACAACCTTTTCCCACCTGTGGGCATTAATATTTACATTTACACACACAAAACAGAGGCCAATACTAAACTAATGCAGGTTACAGACACTGTTCTCAGGTAGCATATTGACAATAGAAACAATAATTTATGTGTATCAGGAACTGTACCTCTCCGTATCCACATATAGCCACCTGCTTTCCCCCAAACATTACATCAGCGGTCTTTTTAAGACTGAGAGTATAGGAATGAGACAGAAAGTAGACTTTAATAATATAAATACTGATATTTTAACTTTTCTAAGTAATTTAGGATATATACATACTGTGTTGTGTTGTGTGTGTGTGTGTGTGTGTGTGTGTGTGTGTGTGTGTGTGTGTGTGTGTGTGTGTGTGTGTGTGTGTGTGTGTGTGTGTGTGTGTGTGTGTGTGTGTGTGTGTGTGTGTGTGTGTGTGTGTGTGTGTGTGTGTGTGCGCGTGTATCATCATCTTACCTATCCAGAATGGACTCCCTGCAGCAGTACAGGTTGTCAAACTTCTGTTTAGTGACGGAGTCATTCACATTTATGGCTGGCACACATAGTTTTCCAGCTTTATTGAGGTGGTGAAGCCTGATATATGTGATGCAAAAAAATTTATTTACCATTAGCAAAGCTATAAGTTACATTGTGCAAACACCTGTGTCAGTTTGGTGCCATTTTCTCCTTAATATGGAAATAAAGCTTGGAATATACATAACTTTTTATGAATAGGATTGTCCCTTTTAATCCACAAGTGACAAATGACGAGGTTTAGAAAGTGACTCAACCTGTGAATGCCGGTGATACTTTCTTCAACAATCCCCTTGACTTTCTTGAAGAGGTGAGGATATTTCTTGTATATCAAATGTGTCATATCTCCTCCATCATCGAGGATCTAAAGAAATAAAAGGCCATTAACAAACTTCTATTTGCAGGTGAAAACGGACAAGATAAGATAACGCCATTGATTCTTGAAGGGAAAGTGGTCTCATGTCGTTGAAGTGAATCCTACCATGTTTGGCTCCCAGCCCTCCACATTTACGCAGTGATCAATACACCACCAGAAGTCATCCTCAGATTCTCCCTTCCATGCAAAAACTGGAAAATCTGCCATGGAGAGCAGAGGACAAGACGAGGTACAAAGCAAAAAAGGTAAAAAAGTAACTTGGCAGACGCCAACCACATTAATGAACAATGAAGTATTTTAATTAAAAACTTAGGTCTAATTGATGGTTATTAGACAATTAGAATAGGAGTTTATTTGTTACCTTGCTCTGCTAAAGCAGCCGCCACTTCATCCTGAGTGGAGTAAATATTGCAGGCTGCCCACCTACACTGAGCCCCTAACACCATCAGAGTCTCTAACAGCACCTGTTGAGGGAAATATAGAAAGATTTGGGGTTGGTAAGATTTTGTTAAATAATTCAATATATTTTAAAATGTAATTCATGATGGCAAAGCCGAATTTTCAGCATCATTACTCCAGTCTTCAGTGTCACATTATCCGTCAGAAATCTTTCTATACTGATTTGCTGCTCAAGAAACTATATATATATATATATATATATATATATATATATATATATATTTGCATTTTAAGAGGAACTTATGGGATATGGGAGTTGATAGGGTTTTCATGTAGGGATGCACCTATGTGAAAATTTTAATCCCATACCGATAACCGATAATTCTTTATATTTGTAAGTCAATAACCGATATATTGGCTGATAAATCTAAATCCAAATTTTTATTTAATTTTGAGAACCTGATTACAAAAACAAAAGTCTTACCATTAAAAGCCATGTCCTAAGCACACAATTATAATATTCTCATTATAATTTTATGTAGCCTATATGACAGACTTGAGCTGCACATGTTACACTTAACTGTATTTTCCAATCATATTTCAAGCAATTCAAAACCATCATGGCGAACCGTTCGCATCTGAAGTGTCTCAGCTGAAGGAAATAATCCATTATTTATTGGATTTTATATATCGGCCAACTTTTATTATCGGACCGATAACTATCACATTTAAAATGTACTTTTATTGGCCGATACTGATAGTGGCCGATATATCGTGCATCCCATGTTTCTTTTGTGCTGCTGATCTTGAATAACAGGTTTTGTTTTTGTATTAGCTTTTTTCTGTCTGGACGATATACAATCAAAATGATATGAAGAGATTGCGGATGACACTTACAGCTGTCTGGGCTGTGACGTGGGTACATCCCACTATCTTAGCCCCTGCCAATGGTTTTTCTCCTTGAGCAGATTTTCTTAAGGTCATCAGCGCAGTCATCTCTTCAAAAAAATAAAAGTGCACATATTGTACATTAATTATATTTATTTTTCACATTGCTGGTTGCATATGCATATGTGTATTTCTTGCTTATATGTGTTAAACCATATATGCCCACCATCCTCAGCAAGCTCTATCTCTCGGCGACCATAGTCTGCCAGCTTGATGTTTTTGACGCAGAAGTCCCTGTTCCCTTTGGAGTTAATCTGCGGCCTGTCTCGAGGAGAGACTTCATCTTCAAGATTTTCTGTATCTGAGTCCCCTTAAAAAAAGTGAGAAACTAAATAAGAAAGGAAACTGGAATCACGGATTGTGATGAAAATACAAAGAATGACTAAAAACATTAAAATGTTCCAGTTTGAATTAGCCGGCATCTACCTGAGCTGTTGCTGTCTGTAGAGGATTGAGAAATAGAGTGGGACAGTGAGCGACGGCCCGTCTTTGTTAATCGACTGTTGAATTCTCGCGTCTGCTCAGGATACTGGATTTGCTAAGGAAAAAACAATTATATGTATTACCAGTATATCTTTATATATATATATATATATATATATGTATATGTATGTGTATGTATGTTTTGGAGTACTGCAGTTATGATTAGAATACTACATACATTTTTTTTATATATATATACAGTATATATATATTTTTTTTCTTTTTTTTTTTCTTTTTCTTTTTTTTTTATCATAAATGCAGTACTCCAAAACATTTTGATTTCTCAGTATTGTCAACTTTTTTCAAGTTGAGAATATAAATACTGATATTTGAATGCAAATGTACCCATTCATCCTGCCGAGAACCAAAATCTAAAGGAGATTTCTCAAAATAACAGAAGCATTAAAACTATTTATCTTAAAGTAAACTCATATCTAAAAGTAGCAATATTAGGACTCGATACATGTGCAGAAACGTAGATGGTTTCAAGTAGAGGCAAGAGATCTTATAGAGACCAGTTATACAGTAGCTATTACTTGCTTACTAACTTACACACTAAACAAACAAAGGAAAACTTTAAATTAAACACGCCATCATATTTATTAATTTGTTTGTTAAGGTTTTTTGTCTTGTCTTTTGGCAAAATGCATGTATATTTAAACAAAATTGCGTTCTCTGATAAAAAAGTGAGCTCCAGGTAAAATAAATCTTCACTCTAGGGTTAGAAATGTAAATGATTGTATTCAATAAACCAATAACACCACTCAATACAAAATGTCTCAAATGAATTACTACAAACTTCTACAAATCGCAAAAATGTACCACAAGCATCAGTTTCTTATGACCCACTTCTAATAAAAAGCAAATTCCAACTTCTGTCTAAAGAGATTAGAAATACCTTGAAGTTAAGAGATAACACAGCATCTTTTGATTCCCTGTTTTTAGTGAGACTAACCAGGCTGTAGACTTTCCTCATGGTGTCGGATCCGCTTGAGAAGTGCGTAGAAAAACTCCCACGTTGGCATTTAAAGGCTGAACCACAACAGTTATTGTTGTGCCATAATGTTTAATAAGCAGGCTAGAGAAGCATGGATCCACTGTCAGATGAAATCCTACACTGTGAGAACAAAGCCTTTACAATGAGTTCTCTCTCTGTCAGCTCACGCGATTCGACAATGATTAAAGTCGGTGAGGTCACAAAAGTTCCTACAAGTCATTTATTAATTCTGCCCCAGTGCCACTGAGCTGCTACTGAATTAAGTCAAGTGCACTGGTCTGTGTTCAGCCCTCTGTTCAGGGTTGTTAATGATGATCAAGAACTGGTCATTTGGTTACACGTCATTTAGCAGGAAGGCATGTTTGATCCAAAATGACATTGTGTTCTCTTTCTAAAGGGACAGTCCCCTTGGAGCAACCTGGGGTCAAGCATCTCGTTCAAGGGCAAAATGGAGGTAGGGCGACTCAAACGGACCTCAGATTTCCAGGGTTTAAATCCACCATCTTTAGGTTACCAAACTTATGTACTCATACCTCGTGTGGTATAAAACAGCCAGTCCCCAATTGCATACACTAAGTGTTTATGGATAAAATAGGGAAGTTAATGGCTCTCAGATTCAAAGCGTACCCTTTCCAGTGTTTAAAACCAGAACATTTAGGTTACCAAAGCCTTGTATGAAACAACCAGGTCGCTTCAGAGACAGTCACCTTGGCACAACTTATAGCGTCAAGTGTTTAAGGACAAAATGGAAGTAAGGGAACTCAACAACTCTCAGATTCATGGGTCTCCAATTCTGTGCAATGACCAACACAAACAATTTCAGAATCTGAGATATCACCGGAAATTGAAGTGAATAATTCCCATTGAAGCAACCTTGTTGGTGGACAAAATGGTGCTAAAGGTCCTCACCGACTCTCAGATTCTCCTTTTCCCAGGTTTAACCTCAGCACTTCTATCCATTCCAATGTCCAGCACAGACATTTGACCCCTTCTAAATCTGGTACGCAACAGGAAATTGATCGTTCCGTTGCTTTAAGGACATTCTTGTTAAAGCAACCTGGGATCAAGCGCTTTGGTGAAGGACAAAATAGTGGTAAAGTGTGAGATGCCAGAAAGGTTTGAAACAGGAAATTGAATGCAGTATCAAGTTTACATGGTAGTCTTTCCATACATTATAATACACAGCACTAAACAATACCTTAACATCTTTTGTAAAAGCACTTATTCAGCCCCGGTAGCACTTACTTTTTTTGTTCTTGGCGCTTCGTTGACCGCTCCATCATTTGTATCGAACACTTCCTCGCTGTTCTGCATTGCTACGAGCATAGGCCGCCTGTTGGTCGCTGCCTCCAGCATTCTCAATAACTTGGAGCTAATTGTTGGCAGTTGTGAGGAATCTCCATCTTCTCTTTCCAGAGATGAAGAAATTGCAGCTTCGCCATTATTGCTGCTCTCTCCTATGCTTTCATTGTCTTCCAATGGTGGAGCTGGAAAGTCAATCTCTGGTTCAGTGTTGAGACTGCTGTCCATTTTCACGTGTTTGGTTGAGTGTTGAAGTTACAGACAGTTGCTCTTTTAAACAGACGTGGGCCGTAAAGATGTATAAACATTGCCTTCGTAAAAACTGATTGTGGAAACAGAGGCTGTGAATGACATGGGGGTAGAGGAGGGTTTTCAAGAATCTTTGGGATTGGTTTACTATTCTGTTTGATGCTGTTAATTTTCAGACTATCATGAAAGTATAATGTTTGAGGAAAGATTTGTTTACAGGAAACTCGCCTGTTGTGTTGGCTAAACACTGACTGAAATCATCTGTCTCCTGAGATTAAGGTCACCCCATTTAACAGGTTTTTACTTCTGTTTTAGTTTCATTCTGAAGTGTAGCTACAAGCTAAATGTTCATTGCTAACTTCTAACAGATTTAAGATTGAGATTTAAAAAAACAAAAATAACACTGACTGATCCTTGGTGGTTGGCCCTTTTTATGGCACCTTTTAAAGGCTTATTGATACTGTCATAAACAACTTTTTTATAAAATGAAAGTTAATGGACAGCTGCTACAATTCTCTCCAGTTCATCATGTCCAATGAATGTAGGCCAATACTAGTGTAAGTAGGGAAAGTAACGCCGCCTTGTGGTGAGTTCATTCAGTGCTGTTTGGGACTGTGGTGGATTGTTTGCCAGTAAAGTGTACATTTTAGAAAATAAGTTTTAACATATGCATATGCACGCATGCTCTGCAGACAATCTTACTACTGTTTTTCTAAGGTTTTCTTTTTTAAAGCTGCAGTCCATAACTTTTTTGTGTGTTCGAAATGTACAAAAATGTATATAATAAGCACATCATGAATACATTTTCCAAACCATGTTTTTGCCTTATCCTGAATCACTACGGAACACCTATAATAAGTGTTTATATTCGGACTATTTTAGACTGGTATACTCCTGCGTGATTCGTCATATACATAAACAGAGAGAAGTAGCTCCGGCTACAATGTTCTTCCGCAAGACGCATGCAGTTCTGTTTATTAACCACTAGAACTGCAAAAGTTACGGACTACAGCTTTAAATAATGCATATGCTCCCATTATCATAAGCTTGGACAATTTTCCATGTTGGTATATTGCTGAATACTTCCAACAGGGGGAGCAGTCAGACAATTTAATATATACAATATATATATATATATATATATATATATATATATATATATATATATATATATATATATATATACACTGTACATACATATATATATATATAAAAATACATACATACATACATACATATATATATATATATATATATATATATATATATATATATATATATATATATATATATTTATATATATTTATATATATGTATGTACAGTATATATATATATATATATATATATATAACCAACCAAACTTTTATTTCAGACCCAGAGGGATCCATAATACAATACAAGACACATACATATACATACATACATATATATATATATGATATTTTTCTGAATTTGTCTTGTTTTAATTGTAGTTTTAATGTCTACTAAAGTAGTTTTTTATTAGATATAGGTTTACATAAAGTGCAGCATGAATAGTAAGTCAAATGCCTAATTTGATCAGATAAAATTTCATGTAAAGAACAAAAAAGAGAATATGATGTGTGAAGTGAATTGTTTTAGTCTTTATTTAACAAAAAGTATTTTGTCATGACTATTTCATACCTGAAGTAATTATATGTTAAGTTCTCACTTAAACTTGTATTTATGAATAGTTTCAATTTTAACTTTACATTTTCCATTTAGACTAAAAGAGCCTTCAACAGTTTATCAGTTATTAAACGATACAGATTATAAAGACATTAATGGGCTTAAGCTGAATGTTATGTTGTTACTCTTTTGCATAATTATGTAGATTTGCTTAGTAACATTGTTTAGTTGATTTTGAATGCTATTGCTATTTTTATTGATGTGCAACCTGTACATATCCATTTAAAAAAATGTGTCTTCATGACCCTTTAAGGTAATGGTGTTTCTTCTGTAAAGGTACGTGTCATTTATCCGATCCTCACAGTGACCTTTGAACCGTTCGTGGGTTCTTTATCTCTTGCCTGGCTCTGATGACACTGGATACAGATAAGAAATCCAGTCGTGATTTTGTTCCCATGGAAACATTAGGCAGCATTAGCCAGCCAATGAATGAATGGCACAGTGCTATTGTGTGTTACGGTGGCAGGTCAAACAGAAGGAAGTCTTGCCACCCTTGGTACTGTAATAAAGAAGGCCACACCTATTTCTGCTCTTGCTGTATTAAAGAAAGCAAAAGCATTGCCCTTGTACCTGGTTCCTACTGTACTTCAGAAGACAAGACCAACTTCAGCGGATTAAAAAAGTATCTGGTAAGCTTTAGAATTTCATTTCAAATATGCATGTTCGAGCAGACTGTTCATAAAGAAATAATGTATCATTCAGTTTTCTAGTGTCTATACTTTGACATGGATAAATGACACGCTTGTTCAAACATTCCACGTTTGCACTGCATTGCTTAAGAAATGTTATCCAAAGTCTGCAATTCACTCAATGGCATTTCTGGCTTGCATCATTTAAACACTGATTTAATCTCACAATAATGACCAGCTTGCTGTACAAAAAAGTAAGGGATTATTATACAGGCTTTTGTTAGTTATGCCGACAGTAATTCTCTTGTTTATTTCACATGATTGGAAGGAAGTATCCGAGTGGAACGGTTTAAACTGGGGATTTTCATCCCAACTAAGACCAGTGAATGCTATGAATCTGTCTCGAGGGTTAGGCCTAATTCAGGCTTATGGTGACTGTAGGTTAACCCATGTATTCCCAAATGTTTTCCAGCTAAATGAGCACATGTATTTTCAATGCTTGGAGTCCAATGAAACAAACTACATGCCTTTTATAATGATTTAATTATATTTTTTTATTTTTTTTATAAAAATGAAAAAAAGAGAATGACAAAATAGGGTTTAAGAGTGCCCAGGCTGGTCATAAATTCGACCACTGACGTGTGATGGTAGAGAAATCTTAATACTATATTAATAATAGACCCTTTAAATATATGGTCGTGTATGATATACATGTTTCCTTTCATGGAGCTCTGAGACAGACGTCATATCATACAGTATCTGGTCATGTGACTTACAGAAGACTTGTTAAAATGTTCACATGCAATCAAAACAATCTGCAAAAAATATAAAATAATTTAGAATCCAAAGTAATTTGATTCACAAATTGTTACTGGTAGAGTTAAATGGGTTAAATTTATAAGATTTGTGGGAAACGTGGGAAAACTTCTAGAATGTGATAACCGAAAACATATTTAAGCAATAGCTTGCTTGTGGATTTATTTGCAATATAGTCACGGCTAAAATGTGTTATATTTACAATGCAGCACAGCCCTGAGTGTCTTGCTTTTGTTAAATATAACAATATTATATATTAATATAATATTAAGGAGATTTTTTTTTTTTTTTTTATAATAATTTAAGCAAATTCATTAGGCTAAGGGCCATCCTGCTAGAAAATATAGCCCCTGCCATAACAGAACCGGAACCATCCGTTTTAACTTTTTTTAAAAAACAGTCAAAGTTGAACTTGTCAGGCTCCTGGGTGCAGTTTTCCTCAAGTTAAGCTGCTCATAGTATTACAACCATATAAATGATTTCAACCTATATCTAAACAGCCACATAATTTATGCAACTGGGCCACTCACCATCCTCAATCCCTAGCGCGCATGCGCATGCTGCAGCCGGGCGTGTGTTCATACACGTTACAGGTGAAGCTGCACCAATGAGCTTCAAAGTCACGTACATGGTTCAAGTGTACTGTGACTGTCAATTTCTTCGTGGTTAAAAACACATTTACGGTCCCCCTTTGATACCTTAATAACTCATTAAGACATGAATACAATTTAACGACTCGACCCTTATGAAATAGGTGTAGAGATATTCAAGGTTGTTGCCTGGTTTACTGTAAGGGGTGGGAAAAGTTGCACTGGTTCTGAATCATTCTGAATCATCTTGTGCTGCTGCTGCTGCCTTGAAGGGGAGGGTTGACTCGGACTCCTGCTGTGTTGGGAGAAGGGCAGATTTCCACAGCATTCCCCTGCATCCTCCAGTAATCCCAGTGTCTATCCTTCTGTCTGTCCATTCTTCAATACCGCATTCATCTGGAGAGATTTCATCTGCTTTTTGTAGGGTTAAAATGGCAAGCAGCTTCGTACGGGTTTTGTCCAGTAAGAGGAAAATGGGCATCTTGTCGCTGGTCGGCGCGGGATCTCTAACCGTGGGATTCTTCCTGAATAGGGAGCATGTCAATGCAGGATCGAACGTCAGGAGAATCTATCCTGCTAGGTAATACAGCCATACCCGTCTCTCATAACGACAATATCGAATAGAAAACAATGAAATATTGTGATGCGATTGCACACAAACCATGTATTGTATTGCACAAATGTATTGTGGGTGTCAACATTTTTTCATTAATAGCCAGGAATTATCCAGTTCCACGGTCGTGTGGCGATACATAATCATGTTATATTATATTATTAGACCTTTTTAATGTTGTATTTTATATTTTATATCTAAATACTGAATTTAATGTGTTTTAAACACAGGTATTAAATCAGGAATGAACCGTTATTCATTTTCACACCTTTCATGTGTAAGATGCTATTCAGTGCGAATAAAGGTTTTGTTTATTTAGTTGTTTGTACGTATAGCCTATATTAATGTCTCGTAATTTCCATCGTATCAATAAAAATGCACATGTTGAGGTTGAACATTGGCTGTGCCTGAAAACCTATTGAGATTGGCAGCGTTAGATTTTGACGCGTTCTGTGACGTTCTAGAACGCGAAATAGTCAGGGTCAGAACAAACACCAGTTAGTAACTTAGATCGATAACGCGCACAAATCAACCATGTTTTTTCTACAAATGTGACCCTGGGTCACAAAACCAGCCACAAGTAGCACGGGTTGTGGCAATAGCCAACCCATTGTATGGGCCAAAAATCATTAGGATATGAAGTAAAGATCATTTTCCATGAAGATATTTTGTATATTTCCTACCGTAAAGATATAAAACATTTATTTTTGTGAGTGAATGCAGCACAATCGGGAACATAAATGGAAAACTTTAAAGGCGATTTTGTCAATGTTTCGATTTTTTTTTGCACCCTCAGATTCCAGATTTTCAATAATTGTTTCTCATTTCTCATATCCTAACAAACCATAGCATCAATGGAAAGCTTATTTATTCAGCTTTCAGATGATGTATAAATCTCAATTTTAAAAAGATTGACCCATGTGACTGGTTTTGTGGTCCAGGGTCACAAATACCCCCCCCCCCCCCCCAAAATGGTTATTGTAGTTAGACCATGGTAACCACAAATTAACATAGTGGTTAGTGTGGTTTTACAAACGGTAATCAATCCGTTAACATATAATGACACTATAATAAAACCATAGTTAATTTTCAGATCACTTGGTTTTGAGACACAGCCTATTGTCCTTGTTTTTTAAATGAAGGCTAAAGCTTTTCTGTTCCCCTACAGTGCTGAATATCCAGATTTGCGGAAGCACAATAACTGTATGGCCAGTCACCTGACTCCTGCAATATATGCAAAGCTGTGCGATAAAGCCACTCCGAATGGTTACACTTTGGACGAAGCTATCCAAACTGGTGTGGACAACCCAGGCCACCCCTTTATTAAGACAGTAGGAATGGTGGCAGGGGATGAGGAGTCATATGGGGTGAGAGGAAATTATATATCACACATTTGGCATATTAAGAGATCAGCATTTTTGGGGGAATAAAGTACATCAAACTTGTTTTGTGCAGGTTTTTGCTGACCTCTTTAACCCAGTCATCAAAGAAAGACACAATGGGTATGACCCCTGCAACATGAAACACCCCACTGATCTGGATTACAGTAAGGTATGTGGGAATGTTTTAGTTACACACATACAATATTAACAGTAGTAGGGTGATTCTTGAACCATGGTCACTTTTATGTCCCAAAAGGTATTTTTGTTACAAGTTCATATTAGAGCACATACAAATATTGACAATGTTTTATCATGCCTTTACAATTTATTTTTGATACTTTTTTTTAAATGCCTTTTTAAATATAGTTTATATAGAAAACTTTTATTTATTATGAAATGTATATAAAATACATATTTTAAAATTGTAATTAAGATACATGTATTTACTTTAGTAAAAACCGTTAAGGTCCCACTTTATATTAAGTGGCTTTAACTACTATGTACCAACATTGAAATTAAAGGGGTGGTATAATGCCCTTTTCACAAGATGTAAAATAAGTCTTTGATGTCCCCAGAGTGTGTCTGTGAAGTTTAAGCTCAAAATACCCGACAGATATTTTTATATAGCATGTTAAAATTGTCACTTTTTGAGGGTGAGCAAAAACGCACCGTTTTTGTATCTGTCCCTTTAAATGCAAATGAGCTGCTGCTCCCAGCACAGAGGGCGGAGCTTCAAGAGCTTGCACTCACTCAGACATGCACTGAAAATTTCAAAAATTAGCCTTTTATGTTCAAACCGACAATGATGGAGAGACAACATGTAGAATGCAATGGTTAGTTGATGAATTTATGTAGCTTATGTGTAGTTATCTTCTAGTCATTGATTAGCATATTCTGTCTTGATAATCTATAAATTGTGTTCAGGGGGCGGGGTTTATGATGTCACTAACCCTGGAGGAATGTCGTGTAGTCCCTACCAGCCGTTTGTTGTAGTCCTTAAAAAGCAATTTCTTTAAAAGCAAATATCTTTGTAATGTAAATATAAATGTAAATGTAATCTCCCTTTGCTTTGAACTTTGAGCATTGTAACTTTGCAGATGTTGTTTATGCTCAAACAGCAACATTACACACTAACTAAAGTTAGAAAAGTGAAATCATAATCAACCACCCTTTTAATTATTTCATACAATGGATTATTGTGTACATACATCTTTTTACATTGTACTTATATTTAAAAAATACCAGCATGTAATTACAGCTGTAATTAATTTATGTAATTACATTTGTAATTACAATGTTGACCCTTCCCTTACACCTTAACCCACCCTTAAACCTACCCACACCTGTCCCTAACCTTACCCGTATCACACCTCAATAGCACCAAAAGTGTTTTACAATACAACATTAACACAATAAGTACATTGTACTTATTTTTCAATGTAAGTACATAGTACTTAAAGCTACTGTGGGACCACAGTTAATTATATGTAATTACAAGCAACACTAAACTAAACACTAAGTACTTGTTGTTAATTAATATTACTGTAATTGCACGTGTAATTTGTGTAATTACACTGTATCAAGGGCACTAAAAAATAGTGCTGCCAAAAGTATGGCCAATATGTTGCTATGAAATTAGCCTTGGCTAGACAAAGAAGTCGCAAATTCTATTCTAAAATGTGTAAAGACAGCATGAAATGAAAATCCAATGCATGTTATAGATCTTATTGTGACTTTAAAATGTCATTCATACCACCATTTCCACAAAATTACAGTGTGAGGTCATTTAAATTAAAAAAACATAGTTGAAAAAGCAGTTATATAATATCACGACTGTTTGCCATTCATTTGCATGTTTTTTAATGGTAAAGCAGGTCACAAACACAAGCCTCAAAGTTTCAAGTTACTTCCTACTTTCGTCCCATCAGATACGGGGAGGCCTCTTTGATGAAAAGTACGTGCTGTCGTCTCGAGTCAGGACAGGTAGGAGCATCCGAGGCCTGAGTCTGCCGCCGGCCTGCACCCGTGCCGAGCGCAGAGAGGTGGAGAGGGTTGTGATCGATGCCTTGGCCGGCCTAAAAGGAGATTTGGCAGGAAAATACTACAGCCTCACTATAATGACCGACCAAGAGCAGCAGCAGCTTATTGATGTGAGTATATCACAAATCTCACGATATGCCATTCGATGCTGTTGGCTCAACACAAAAGATACTCACTCTGACTTTTTGTTTTGCTGTATAGGATCACTTCCTGTTTGATAAGCCTGTGTCGCCCCTGCTGACATGTGCGGGCATGGCTCGCGACTGGCCCGACGCGAGAGGCATTTGGTGAGTGTAACTTTGCGAGAAGATCTAAATGGGTGCTGGAGTGCAACAATGCCTTCTGACAGGACTGCATTACGCCCAGAAATAGCCTGAAGCAACCTCTACGGCCTTATGTTGTGGTCTGATATCGATCACGGGGTGTAGCCATGGCTCACTTACATCTCCTGCATTATTCATCCTCTTTTTTTTTTTCTTCTCTTCTTCCTCCTGCCTGCATGGGAAAGTATGCCAACCTTGCCAGGTTTAATTTGGAAATTACTTCAGAATCAGATTTAATACCCTGATGGTTTTTGAGCTTACATAGCACTTCTGACAGCATTAAAATGAAATAAGGTCATGCGTAATTAGGTTTGGAAACCAAGAACAGGTGCTTATTTTTAACTCGGCATGAAATGGAAAGTTGCGATAGACTTTTCTTCCCTATTATGATGTACATATCCGAGTGAAACAACTTCTTGAACAAGAAAAAATGTAGGGTGGGACTTGATTTTGTCAATTTGGATTTGATCGGATGGTTGTGGTTTGCTATTGGTCGATCTCATGTGAGTGACAGGTTGATCCCGCCCTCGCTCCATAAACACATCATCAGAGAAGAGAAGAGATGTTGCTGCAAAAGGGAGGGAGAAGTTATTTTGATTAAAGATTATGTGGGAACATGAATTTTAAACAAAATAATGAGGTGCATTGTTTAATATATAGTCTTGCCATCTCTAAAAAAGGATGAAAAGTCATTAAAAGTCTGTATAAGTTTTACATTTATAAATTTTACGCAGTGCAATTTCTATATTTATGAAATGCAATTTAATAATCATTAATGTAATGAAGAACCAGAATCATTAAACCTGTTTAATTGTTCTTTTAGGTATTATAAGGACTCTTTTCATTGAATATTCAAATCTGTCATATTCAAATCAAGTGTCGCTCACTATTTTGTAAATGCACAAGATGGAGAACTCTTCAGTTTCATTCAGGCCAAAAATGTTCAAAAAACCTTTGTTATCACATGCATGTATGTACACGCCTCTGTATTCCTGCAATTGATATAGAATAAACATGCCTTTCAATTCCAGGCACAACAACGAGAAAACCTTCCTGGTGTGGGTCAACGAGGAAGACCACACTCGTGTGATCTCCATGGAGAAGGGGGGCAACATGAAGAGGGTCTTTGAGCGTTTCTGCAAGGGTCTCCTAGAGGTGAGGTCATGCATGTGTACGTATGTGTCTCTCAGTCACTGTTAAATCCGCACAAGCCTCCATTATTTATCCGGCAGAGATGCTGCAGCTGTGTTTACTGCAGCTCAGAGCAATGCCCTTTTGTGGACAAACAATCGTCCTGCAAGGCATGCATCTGTGTGTAGGCCCATCTTAGTCTGTTGCTTTTTCTAAAAGGAAATCGTAAATATACGTTGTATGTTTTATATTTGACCATCTTCTCTATTGTTTTAGTTCAACAGATCACTCTTGTATTATTCTCACAAGACATTTTCAATCTTTGTCGCTCAGGTTGAGAGACTAATTAAGGAGAGGGGTTGGGAATTCATGTGGAACGAGAATCTGGGATACATTCTCACCTGTCCGTCAAACCTGGGCACAGGGTTACGAGCTGGCGTCCATGTTAATCTTCCTCGCCTCAGCAAGGTCCTCGCTCTAGAAATACATTTCTTTCCTTTTTAGCCCATGCCATGTTAATAATTTTGCACCTTGTTGGGCATATGCATGGTAATATTAATGCATTTAGTGAATTTATGTATGTATGTTATATATGTATGTATTTTAAAACAGTATTTTTAGGTGTTAGGGTGACCCATATTTATGTTATATCATGTCTGTTGTGTATTAAAATGAATAGTTGATAGATTGTGTAACAATCCATTAAAATCAGTGTAATATTTTGTGCTATGCATGTTCATTATGTCTTTTCTATTGCAGGACGCTCGTTTCTCTAAAATCCTGGATCACCTGCGGCTCCAGAAAAGAGGAACCGGAGGAGTGGACACCGCGGCTGTTGGAAGCACTTTTGATATTTCCAATCTGGACAGGCTGGGTCAATCAGAGGTCAGTGGTGTCAAAGTGCAGAGCACCAAAAACAATAAATATATTTTAATAAAAATTCTGATATGGATATCATAAATATATACTGTTTTGTGTAAATAAATTCAAAATTACATTACAAACTAAAATCAATGATAATTTATTTATTAATTAAAATGCGATGAAGTTATCACAAAATTATAATGTACAGAATGAAAACTGGATATTCATTATGAGATTTTCTAAAGACGTTATTAAGTCAGTGTTTTAAATATTAAGATAACGGTAAAGGTAATCAAATAGAGGAAATGAGCATGAACATTTAAATATCCAATATCAACAATACAGATAAAAAAAATTATAAAAAAAACTCAAATGTGGAAAGAAAAACAATATGGTATTGTGCAAACAGTCAATTCAAACGAGACTCAAATTATATGTTTTAATGTGACTGTTATATGAAGGCATAGGTAATAATATATATATGGTACCAGTATTTTATTGTGAGTAAATTCGATTTTGAGTGAACTATACCTTGAAAAACTGAGAAAATGTAATTACCTCACCATGACCACTTGTCTTTATCAAAATGTGCTCAGGTCCAACTGGTTCAGACTGTGATAGATGGAGTGAACTATCTCATTGAATGCGAGAAGAAACTGGAAAAAGGACAAGACATCAAAATCCCTGCCCCCATCAGCCAGTTTAAATAGAATGGCAGTGTTTCGTAGCTCCTCCTTTCTCCTGGCTCCTCCCTCTTGTGTGTTCCTTCCTCCTTCAATATTCCGCTGATACTGATTCATAAGCATGCCTCTTTATAACGTCAGACATACCACACTCCAGTATAAAACAGGAGTGAATGTATACTTCATTATGATTGTGTTGATGTGGCGCTATTGATTTGTCACATTGTAACTTGATTGTGCTGCAATAATACTAATATAGCCATTGTCAAGAATTGCCTCAGGTGTCAGAGAATTAAACAGATGTTTTTGTCAAAGATATTGACGATAAAAAATTGCTGAAGGATATCGGAGTGTTTTATTGTGTTTTACTGTACATACTACCACTACCACTGAAGTAATTCAAGTTTAAATGTGCTCAGTGATGTTTTTATATTGTGCTGACAGTTGTCACAAGTCTACACTGACACCTAGTGTTGTGGATGGAGCATTGTAGAACTGCTTTAGTCAAAGTCAGGCATGAACCACCATATATATATATTCCCCATCACTGTTCTCAGTGGACTCAGCATGAGGCTTTGTGCCAAGGTGACAATTAAGAGTGCCATGCTCAGTCACTTTTCCTAATTGGATGGTCTCTGAGGTGAAATTACAAGACTTGCACATTATGTTAGAATGCTCATGTTAAACTCCAGGACTGTCAATTGCTCCAGGTGAGACTGTTACGAATATCCTCAAAACACTACTGTTCAAAAGTTTGGGGTCGATAAGATTTGAAATGCTCTTGAAAGAGGTCTCTTATGCTCACCAAGGATGCATTTATCTTCTTAGAAATACAATAAAAACAGTACTATTGTGAAGTATTATTATAATTTAAAATAACATGGTTTTTTTTTCCGTGTTAACTTAAATGTGACATTTTATGCCCCTTTTCACAAGATGTAATATAAATCTATGGTGTCCCCAGAATGTGTCTGTGAAATTTCAGCTCAAAATACCCCCCCCAGATCATTTATTATAGCTTGTCAAATTTGCCCCTTTTTGGGTGTGAGCAAAAACGCTCAGTTTTTGTGTTTCTCTTTAAACGCAAATGAGCTGCTGCTCCCCGCCCCGTTCAGAAGAGAGCCGATCCTTTACACGAGCTTCGGATACAATAACAAAACATGCAAATAATCTCACACATCCAAAATCTCAGGAATAAGTGCAGCCTTATGGAGAGACTCAGCAAGAGGTTGCGAATTTTAGACTGCACCTGGACTTTTTTGAATGGTGAGTGGATATATTTATGTAGTTGTTGTGGAGTTACATTGGTTCATTTGTTTCTGGGGGATTTCCATTGAAAATAAAATTAATCCACTGCTCTCTTGTCTCATCTGAGGCTGGGACTCTAAATAGTGTTCTGTGCTCGTCTGTGCAGCCAACGACAGAATAGTTTGCATGCTTTGCTCGAACTTTTGCCATTGCGTTAGAACTGGTTACATTGGTGTCGCTTGCGAAAACCAAATGGCGGGCCGTGGGCGGTAATATTATAATAAGATCCCCTTACGTCAGAAGGGGAGCGAAATCTGATTGTCTTATTTTTTGACATACTTGCAGAGAAAGGCTTTCCAAAACAAAGTTACTGGGTTGTACACCACGTTTTCTTGGTTCAGGGACCCGATTATAGCACTTAAACACGGAAAAAGTCAGATTTTCATGATATGTCCCCTTTAAGAAGGTTTTTTTTTTTTAAAGAAAAAAATAACTTTTTTGGAGGAAATCATTTTTCCCTACTTATTTTCCCCCTTGTGATTTTTTTTTCACTTTGTTGGGCAGAGCACAATAGTATAGTAAAACTGCACATTTTAGAGTGGCCTTTTATTGTGGCCAGCCTAAGGCACACCTGTGCAATAATCATGCTGTCTAATCAGCATCTTGATATGCCACACCTGTGAGGTGGATGAATTATCTTGGCAAAGGAGAAGTGCTCACTAACACAGATTTAGACAGATTTGTGAACAATATTTGAGGGAAATAGACCTTTTGTGTACATAGAAAAAGTCTTAGATCTTTGGGTTCAGCTCATGAAAAATGGGGGCAAAATCAAAAGTGTTGTGTTTATAATTTTGTTCAGTGTATAATGTAAGAATACTTACATAGTCACAATAAGGCAGCCCACCATGGATCCAATCGCAAAGTGGTCCATGGTAAAAATGCAAGAGTGTGGTGTATCATGCACTGGGTAAATCTCTGAAAAATAAGATGAGCACATTGTTCACATCATTGGCGCCGTGCTGTGCTATCTTTCTTCTCCTCGCCCCCGAGCATTTGCAGTAAATCACCACAGAGAGCGCCACAACACCAGGGCCCACACCCTCCTCCATCTGCTATAGGTGAACAATAAACAACTGATAACAGCTCTCAGTGATATGTGTCGCTCCCCGCTATCCTAATAGTCACTTTATCAAATGTTTACAGAACAAGCGGGAACCCCGTGTGCCTGTAGCTTTCTGTATATCTGTTCTGTGAAGTGAAAGTCCTCCTGAAATCATACAGTGTACATCGTACAACTAGGCACAGCTAGACAGACCTTCTGGACCAGACCATCATGAGACAGCGTTCATAACGATAATAAATGATATTCGCCTAAATACAGATACAGGTAACTTAAATGATCAGTGCTGGTACTATTTGATCTCAGTGCTGTATTTGACCCTGTTGATCACAACATACTTCTTGACAAGCTGGAAAACTTCCATAAGAGATTAGATGTGCTCCGACAGTAGCCACATATTCAAATCCACATTAAAACACTGAGATCTGTTTAGCTGTGCATTTACTGAATGAGCACTGTGCCACTGTACGTCCGACTGATTTATCTTTATCTTATCTGTGTCCTCTTTTTTTTCTTTTAATTCTTTTTATGACTTTTAATACATTTTAAATCCATTTGAAATATTAAAAAAAAAATTATTCTCATTCTTATTTCCTATGGACTTGTTGTGATTATTTTATTTTAAATCATTTTTATTTAAAGCACTTTGAATTGTGCAATATAAATAAACTTGCCTTCTGTTGGAATTCGCACTCGTCTTCTTTAAACAGTAAGCCCCGCTTTCTTTGATTTGATTGGCCATCAATCATTTTTACATCAACAAGGCACTGAGGCAAAGTTATGAGCCAAAGCACGATCAGGGGGACAATTTGGCCATGTTATTTTTTCTTTTTCTTGTTGCACTGTTAATTAAAGCAAGCCTGACAATATTAAAGGTGCTCTAAAAAGGCTGAAACATTTTTTATCACATACAGCAAACATCTCCTCACTATCCGCTAGCTGCCTGTCCCCTGAACACACTGTAAAAAACGCGGTCTCTGTAGACAGCCCAGGCTCCACAAACGGCAACAAAAACAAACTGGGCCAGCCTGGACCACGAAACATAACAAACAGTGTTCCAGCCAATAACCGACAAGAATGATTTGGGGGTGGGGGTTGGGGGGTTAGTGCGCGTGCACATGAAGGGGGGTGTGGGGAGTGGAGGAGAGAGAAGCATTAAGAGGGAAGTTAGCTAGAGGAGAGATGTCCTAGACAACAACAATGACTAATGTTAAAATTATATTCTCTTGAATTTTGATATGGCGGATAGCCCGACACACGACCAAAGAGACGACGTTCCGATGAACAAATAGCAAAGAAGAGGGAAAAGGAGAAGGAACGCACGGAAGGGAGGAGGAGGGGAGGGAACTTTAATCAAAAAAACGTCCCCTCCCTCTTGCAGCGTCATCTCTTCTCTGATGACGTGTTTACTGGAGCGAGGACGGGATAGGAAACCACAACCATCCAATCAATTCCTCATGGACAAAATCAAGTCCCGTCCCACATTTTTTTCTTGTTTGAGAAGCCGTTTTACTCGGATATACGTCACAATAGGGAAGAAAAGACTATTGCAACTTCAATTTGATGGCGATTTTGGCCAGTCGGAGTTGACAGATATAACATAAATTCACGTAGGCCTATGTATGAAGGGCACAGACTCACATTTGTATGCTTCTGACTATGAATGCATCTAGTCAGAGGATATCAAACACGTTTTATGATTTGAGCATGTTTTGTATGTTGTGTTCAGAAAGGCTTGAGTGTGCAATCCTCAGTCATTTAGTGTAAGTGTGCAGTTTTAAGATGCAACCATTTACAGATTCGGCAAGTATATGGTAGTGTTTTAAAATCTGTTCAGATTTCAAAAGTCATGTTGTGTTGCCAGCTGCACACAAGACAAAGAACTTCATTACATTTGCACAAAAATAAACAACATAATTTGCTGAAATATAATCAGGTAAAATGATACTCATATTGGTAATTGATTGGAAATGTATCTTATGGAATTTGCTTGCTATGAAGTACTAATGAAATGGCATGACCTTTTCTTTCTTTTTCTAATTGAATACAGTTTTTAATAAAAAATATATTTTTATGACCCTCAGCATGATTTGAGATTCCACAGCAAAAAGGTACATTTGTAATTGAACAAACCGTAATCCATTACTGAATACAAATTACATCTTGTAGCATATTGAAATTGTAGGGGAATTACAATTATCCTCAATGAATGGATATTCCACAGGCCTTGAACTAACTTAAGATTCAGAAACACTATACTTTAGTCAAATGGACAATCAGTTGAAGTAATTTCTATGTTCTGATAGGTTAACAGTACAGATAACTTTAGCAACATCTGGACATGGTATTCTGTTCTTTATTCCAAGATTATACTGGTCATACTTGAGACAAATCAATGACACTGACATTAAGATGTCTCAGTGTAAGTTAAAACTGTTGAAACAGTATAGGTTTAAGCCTAGTCTGTGGAACCAGGGGTCTATATCCTATATACTTACCTTTGGTAAGGGTCACAGGTGAGTCATAAGATCTTGAAGGACTCTTCTCATCTGGGTCGCACAACTGGGTCTTTTGTTCAAAATAATCAACAACCCCTGCAAGTACAATTAGATAAAACATAGACAATATATTTTCCCTTCAAGTCTGAGTTTGTGTCAGGAATTCACTGGAACAGAACATGAAAACTACATCCACATAGGACACAGAGCACGGATGCAAATGTCTACAATTAAGTATGCGTTGGTTAGTGGATAAATCTAGTGTGTTATTGACCTTCATGACCTTAGACACAGTTGTCTTTACATCTCATACAGCTATCATGAGTGGAACAGAAAAAATGAATAAAAATAATGTTCTCTTTCTACAAAATATAACTATAATAAGAAGAGGAATAAGAACTATAAGAAGAGGGATTGTAAATCCACCTCCTTCATTATAAAAATACAAAGAGAAAGAGAATGTGAAGTGCATTAAACATGTCAGGCTTCCTCAAACTGGGGTTTGTATAGGAACAGGGATGTTCGTGAATCTTAAAAATGTTAAATTAAAAATAAAACAATTAAATTAAACCGCGTACTAAAAATATTATTGTATATTATGCTGTGTGGCCTCTCAGTTTTTCATGTAAATAGCCTACAGCTGCCCATAGTGGCCATTCTTATGTGTGCAATTCCACAAAACTGGAAGACTTTCCGAACATATATATGCAATTTTTTTTTAGAAAGGAAAATTTTAAAGATAAAATAGGAAGAATTTTAAGAATGAGAAGAATTAGGGATAATCAAAGAATTATGAATAATTTACTGCCATTTTGTGATATAAATAAATATCTCAATAAAAAAAGTAACTTTAGTCTCATTACAAGTATTTTAAAATGTAATGTAATCTAATTACAAGTGTTTAATTTTAGGAATCTGATTACATAATCCAGATCAAATATAATCAGTATCTACCCAGCACTGCACAGTTTGGTGTATTTTGGACATAGCATGTTTGTTGGTAAAAAACAATATTTGAACTAAAACACAATTTTGACAGTACATTTTAACAACAAGCAAAGGCAACTATATTCCTTGTATGCACAGGATGATTCCCCCACCCGGAAGTGTGTGTTTCCCGAGCTCTGATTGGCTGATTGCAGCAGCATGACGCGGCTGAAAACCCAATCGTGAGATGCCACACTTTGGTTACTTCGAAGAGCTCCGGGTTTGCACATCCGTCTGCGCTTTCTCTTTCATTGAGTACAAGGGTGCCAGATCCAGAGGGCCTTTCTTTTGGGCATTCCTTCCCTATACAGCATCACCGTAAAAAGAAGCAAACAATTGAGGGCTGCCAGGATATTAGCCATTCCCTCCACTTTTGCACTGAAAAGGGTTTGAAATGATGCTAGCCGTGCTATTTGTCGCTGCTTTTGCAGCGGCCGCGCGCGCGAGTGATGTGCTCGAGTTCACAGATGACGATTTTGACAGCAGAATCGGGCACCACGACCTCATTCTGGTGGAATTCTTCGCACCCTGGTGAGTGTAAGACGATTCTGGCTTTTTAATTATGTTTTCGCCATGCGATTTAGACATTTAGTGCACTAGAGCTTACTCTAGGTAACTAATATACGCCAATTCACCATCTTATTGGCTTATAATTGACATTGAATATATGTATTGAGCTTTTTCCTTGATATCAAACCTACCCAGTAGGATCAACGTTTGGGAACTGCATGCACACACGTGACTTTTAATAATAATGCAAGGCTATGCGTGCTAAAGCGAAAGTAACCGTAACCGCTGTTTGTCTAGTCACTTTAGTCTGCAAGGTCTTGAGATGTCTATAATAAATCTGGGAATGTATGTAGAGTGATAATGACTTTTAAACGGCCACCGAGATCAGAATGAATCCGTGCGGCTCCACAGTTGTGGATGAAACTCGTTGTATTAATCACTTCCTGTTTGAATCTTTTCCTCCTCTTTCCTAATACTATATAACGTTAGTGGGTTGCTTTTCTGTTAGTCTCTCGCATTCTGCACAAAATCTCATTTTGAGTCCCATGGGGCGAAAGAAAGTCATTCAGGTGTGGGACCACATGAGATTGAGTAACTGATGATGACTTCTCATTTTTAGGTCAGCTGTCCCTTTAAGAACTTGTAGTCTGCATAAGAAGCGTACATTCTGAATTAGTGGTTGTTTGTTCTCCGGGTGAAAGGGTAGGGTTTTAGACACATTTGCATTTTAACATAATTCAATTTCAAAGTATGTCAGATTTAATGTTTGTGGTAGTTTGCAGATCAGATAGAAATCTTACATGTGGGCGGGAAACAAGGATGTTTGGAGGCTCGGCCTCCCTCCGTTGTAACGTTTTGATTGGTCAATGAAGTTTCGCTGGCCGTGTGTGATTGGATGACGCCCGATTACGTAGTTCAGCGTTACTAACCTAGGTCCCAGGTTAACCTAACTTATCAGTGAGTTACCTTTCATAGGCAGTCAAGAAAAACTGAGGACTGTTCAACTAAAAATGAATATTGGCATTTACTCAGCCTCATATTTGTTCTTTTTTGTGGTTTGTCTTTGAAATTGTGAAAAGCCTCAGTCACCATTCACATCCATTGAATATCTTTCCTCTTATCATGTCTTGTAGCCTAATTTTACAAAATAATAAACCTAATGTGTCATGTTCACTTTTAGGTGTGGCCATTGCAAACGTCTTGCCCCTGAGTATGAGGCAGCCGCCACTCGACTAAAAGGCATCGTCTCACTTGCTAAGGTATTGTTATTCAACCCTGCAAATTTTCTGTAACACGTTTATATAATCTCATTATAGACTTTCATATTTTTCAGATTGCCATATTCCGTTGAAGACCTATTTGAAATGATTTGGCCTTCCCTTGTTTAAAAGAAGTGTGCACTTGTAGTGTGCTTCAAATCTTAAGTATATTTTTAAAAACTGCACATGCAGATAATGTAATACTAGTGAAATAAAAGCCCTCTTAAGTGTACATAGTTTAAGTTCACTTTGTTATAATATCAAATTAAAAGTTTTACTTTAAGTACGTTTTAAATTTGCTTTGTTAATCTTTTGTCATGCTTTAAAGAAGTACACATTTTTTGATGTGTTGACTTGCATACAAAAGCACATGTAGTATTTGATTTATATTCGATTATTGCATTTAAAGTTAATGTTTTTAATGTTCTAAATTGCGATTTCATCATTAAAAATGTTTATTACAAATATATTTAAATACATGACATTAACGATGATATATATATATCATATATATATATAGTATATTTTAGTACATTCATCAGTACACTTTAATCATATTTCCAAGATAATATAAATTATGAAGTTGCATATAAAGATGTACTTAAGTCCTATCCAAGTCAAGTTGAAAAAATAACACTAAAGTTAATTTAACATAAATCTAAACTGTAATACATTTTTATTTAATTGCGAATAACATGCATTTAAGTGTCCGAAAACATTAATTTCACAATGGTTGTCTTTGGTCTGATGGAGGATTGTTATTAATGTTCATCTCCGGGATGATCTAGGTGGACTGTACAGCCAATTCCAACGTGTGCAGCAAATATGGCGTGAGCGGGTACCCAACACTGAAGATTTTCAGAGACGGAGAGGATTCTGGTGGCTACGATGGTCCCAGGACAGCAGGTATACTTTCATATGTTTTAAGTGATGCTGTAAGTAGTTTCTTTATCAGATTATTAATATCTTTTGTTTCTTCATTACTCCAACAGATGGAATTGTTAGCCACCTGAAGAAGCAAGCAGGCCCAGCCTCGGTGGAGCTCAAGAGTAAGGCTGAGTTTGAGAAGTTCATCGGGAACCGTGATGCCAGTGTTGTGGGTAAGTGGTGGTGTTATATATAGTAATGTTTAGTGCCTCATATTAGCCCTGATTATACTGTATTGCATCAAAACTCTTTCGTCTAATGGTTCTCCGTGTCTCCAGGCTTCTTCGCTGATGGAGGAAGTACTGCTCAGGGAGAGTTTCTGAAGGCGGCCAGTGCTTTGAGAGAGTCGTACCGTTTCGCCCACACTAACGTCGAGGACTTATTGAAGGAACATGACGATGATGGAGAGTATGTGGCATTTTTTTCTGTTCCTAGTTCTTCTAGTTCTTTTGGTTTCAGTTTTGCAGAGAAATTCATCTCGTTTCCCACTTCTAATTTAAAAAAACGTTATATATGCATATTGCAGGGGCGTTATTTTGTTCCGGCCTCCTCATCTCAGCAACAAATTTGAAGACGGCAGTGTGAAGTTCACTGAGGAGAAATTCACAAGTGCAAAGATCAAGAAGTTCATTCAGGACAACATGTATGTTTCAGCTTGATTATCACAGAATGGAAATGAGTACAATACGGCACAGAGTTGCTCAAATCTGCATTCTTTTCTGATGTATTTGATGGTCAAATATTTGATATCAGTCCTTTTCTCATCATATGCCAGTTTTGGAATCTGTCCCCACATGACTGATGACAACAAAGACCAGCTGAAAGGCAAAGACTTGTTGGTGGCCTACTATGATGTGGACTATGAGAAGAACCCCAAGGGGTCCAACTACTGGAGGAACAGGTACGCTTTCTCAGGGCCATTGAAATGTTTTTTTTTATATATATATGAATATATTCTATTATATAGAAGTGACGGTTTATTTTGAGCTATTTTATTTTTTTTCCCCTCCAAATTACAATGGACAAAATCTGGAAATATGTTTAAGTAGTCATTTTTATAAAAAATTTTTACCCAATTAATTCCATTGGTTAAAAAAAGTAAAAATTTAGTGTTTGTACACGAGTGTGTGGGTAAAACCAAAATCTTTTTTTTTACTTGAAATAAAATTAACGTTAATGTAAATAAAGTAAAATATTCAAACTTATTTAATTTCAGCTAGTTGCCTTTTTAAAACATTTTTACATTTGATTTTCTAAAATAACTAAAGCTGAAATAAAAAATTTATAAAAATATATATTAATATATATGCGTTTAATTTTAATTTTAATTAACTTAATTTCGAAAATGTAGTAATTTTTTGCATGTTTTTTGACATTTGTATTAGTTTGTTATTTAAATGTCTTCATTTTTATTTATTTTATTTCAGCTTTAGTTATTTCAGAAAATCAAATGTAAAAATGTTTTAAAAAGGCAACTAGCTGAAATTAAATAAGTTTGAATATTTTACTTTATTAACATTAACGTTATATATATATCTTTATAAATATATATTTTTTAAAAACTTAAAAATATTGTATATTATATTAAATATGCACACACACATATCATATAAACAAACTTTTATGTTAGATGCGATTAATCACGATTACTCTATATATTTTTCTGTCCTGTGCCTGGAAAAGTCTCAAATATAAAAAAATAAATACAATTAAATAAAAATCTTTAGTGAATGTATATTTTTTTCCCAGTTGTGTTTTCTGCTTCTAATTCCTCTTTGTCTGTATACTGATGTGTTATTCTCAAATATAACCTTTTTATTTGAATGAAGCGCAAGTGTTGTGTGTTGCCCGTGGTCATGCACTGATACTCGTCGTCTCTCTGCAGGGTAATGAAGGTGGCCAAGAGCTTCCTGGATCAGGGCAAGACGCTCAGCTTCGCTGTGGCCAGTAAGAACAGCTTCAGTCATGAGGTGTCTGAGCTGGGTCTGGACGGCAGCAGTGGAGAGCTGCCTCTCGTCGGCATCCGCACTGCCAAGGGAGACAAATACGTCATGAGCGACGAGTTCTCGTACGTGTTTTTTATTTGTTTTGCATAAAGAATCTTGTTTTAATTAGGGAAAAAATAAATCAATTTCTTTTGTGTCTGTAGTCGCGATGGAAAGGCCTTGGAGAAGTTCCTGCAAGATTATTTTGATGGAAAACTGAAGCGTTACCTCAAATCTGAACCTGTTCCCGAGAACAACGACGGCCCTGTGAAGGTGCGGCAGAGGATTGAGTTTCAGCATTGATTAATAATAATATTGTTTTATTCATATTTTTAGATTTAATTTAACCAGTTTACATAACCTGCAACTTCATCCGTATTATTCCAGGTTCTTGTGGCTGAGAACTTTGACTCGATTGTAAATGATGACAGCAAAGACGTTCTCATCGAGTTTTACGCCCCCTGGTGTGGACACTGCAAGAGCCTGGAGCCTAAATACAAAGAACTTGGAGAGAAGGTGAGTTTTTAGATCTTGAGTATTGTATTGGTCACTGAAATATTGACCTGAACAGCTCAGTTTCATAAATATGACCTTTTTCCGCAGCTTTCCGACAGTCCAAACATTGTCATTGCAAAGATGGATGCCACCGCTAATGATGTCCCCTCTCCATATGAAGTTAGAGGGTATGTCATCTATCAATCTTTCTTTTCCGCCAAAATTTTTCGGTCTCGTTTGTAGTTTGAATTGTTGCTAATGAATTCCCACTATCTTCACTTTCAGATTCCCCACCATCTATTTCTCCCCAGCTGGTCAGAAGCAGAATCCAAAGAAATATGAGGTTTGTTTATTTGACTTTGGTTAATATAAAACTTGCATACTTCCGTCAAGAAATTAATAGAATCGATCTTGTTTGACTTTTAGGGAGGTCGTGAAGTCAACGACTTCATTTCCTATCTGAAGAGAGAGGCTACAAACACCGTGGTGGTTCAAGAAGAAGACAAGCCAAAGAAGAAGAAGAAGTCCGAGTTATAAACAATCACAGCCCAACAACCAAGGAGGGAATTCTTGCAGGAGACATAAATTAAATTCCAATCTTTAGAGAAGCGAGTGCTCTGACCCACGTCACATTGTCGGCCCTCTCTTGGGCCTGCTGCTCTGGGAACACTGTGGAAGCTTGTGACGGGACGGCCTGACTGTGTGTGATTTTTAGATAAGTGGAAGAGGTACAGATCTGTCATTTTGAGATTGTTTTCCCTACACTGTACCTTGGAGAGATGCACTTTTGAGACCAATTCTACATATTACTTTCTCATGGAAAAGGGGAGGGGGATTTGGTGAATTTTTTTTTTGTACCTTTTTTTTTTTGTATGTTTGGAAGGATCGTGAAAATAAAGGCCCACTAAACCTATAATCTCGCTGGTTTCTTTTTAAACGTTTAAAAAATATATATATATGTAATTTATTTGATTGCTTGAATGTGGCAGAGAGAATCATGATTGTTGTAGCACTATTTATTTACCAAACAGTTTATTTTGAGCAAAATTGACAAGTTTCTTTTAATCCTTGTCTACATCTCGTTTGAGAGCATTTGTGACAGCTGATCTTCTTGATGTACTGGTTCCTGAATTTTAAAAAATGTAAAAGCTATAGACAAGCATCTAAAGAAAAGACCGGTAGGACATCTTCAGCATGATCTTATTTCAAATGACACTCACTTGTAATTCACTTAAAGTTTACATTTTGACTGCCTTTATCTGTTTGACTTATCTGAAAGTCAGATTTTATCTGATGTGTTTAACTGTCAAAAAATGTCAAGGTGTATTTCTGTTAAGATTCATTAAGCAGGTTTTCATTGTTAAACGGAAAACAGGAATCAACAAACATTAGCAATACACTAGGTGGCGCAATAGACTCAGTCAATGACACTGGCACACGAGAAATAGATTATAAACACATTTTTTTATAATTAGAAGTGTTTGCCGACTTTATAGGTTACAGAGAAAATCGACATCATACACTAAACTCTAAGAAGGAAAGATTCTATATAGAATGTTGTTTTCCTGTCAGACGCTTCATATAGAACGTTTTATTAAGGTTCCACTATGGGATCGTTTTAATTACATTTTATGAACATTTTAATTACATTTTAGAATTACCGCAAGTAAACATACTTTATCACTAGACAAATGTAAATATCCCATTAAACTCGAAACTATTATGCAATCATTCAAGACATTTCTCCTTACAACCTTTTTGGAATAAAGGGTTATTTAATATTGAGTCAAGAACCCTATGGTCCCATATAGAACCTTTAGAAGTACTTTCTAGACGTTCCGAACATTGCTCACGCACAGAGGTGGACAGTAACAAAGTACATTTACTTGAGTACAGTACTTAAGTACACCTTTTGAGTATCTGTACTTTACTTGAGTATTATTTTTTCTGGAAACTTTTTACTTTAACTTCACTACATTTGAAAGACAAATATCGTACTTTTTACTCCACTACAATTTTGTCAGATCCTTGAGTAGAAAGTAACATCAGTCAATGGATGATTTTGGTTGCAGGGGTTGCATTTTGGTTGAAAATGAAAGTCGGGTTGACGTCAGAACCCTGCATCTGATTGACATCAGAACCCGACGTCAGATTGACGTTGGATATTGATTGAAAATAAAAGTCGGGTTGACGTCAGAACCCGACTGATGTTGGTTTCTGACGTCAACCCGATTTTAATTTTCAACCCCAATACAACGTCTGTCCAATGTTGGAGATCAACGTCAATCTGACATTGGATTCTGACATAAACCTGATTTTCATTTTCAACGTTGGGTTTGGTTTTCTAAATGCGAATTTTGTCACTTTTTTGGAGCACACTAGCTTATAGATAACAGCAAGGCTAACATATTCATACTAAAAGCCAAAAAACTTTAAATAGGGCAATATTTGAGGGAACAGCCATTTGGGTGTCTGAAACCATTGTGGACGTTATTGAGAGCACTTATTCAATCTCACATTCAATCCCACTACTGGAACTGTGTTCTAGAAATAAATGTGATATTAATATAAGTGCAGGCATAGATTCAGAGGCATAAGGTACTGTAAGTATTACACACAACAATGCAACAATAATAAAACAATGCATTGACATTTACTTTTTACTTTTGATACTTAAGTACTTTTAAAAACGAGTACTTCTGTACTTTTACTTAAGTAAAAATAGGTCTTTACAACTTTTACTTGTAACGGAGTAATATTTGACCAGTAGTATCTGTACTTTCACTCAAGTAAGGAAGTTGTGTACTTCGTCCACCTCTGCTCACGCAGAAACACTGCTAGGAGAAGCGAGGCAAATGAAAACAGGTAACACATTTGGTTTAGGCATCAACGAATTAATAATTTTGCGGTAGTTTTTAACTTACCCAAGGACCAACTGCAAGGTTTTATATATTATATTAATAGTAGTTATATTATATCATTATATAATATAACTATAATAATTATTATATTAATGCTACTATATTAATAGTAGTATATTATATATAGGGTGTGTGTGTGTGTATGTTCACTAATCACTGCTCCTAATGTGTGTGCATTAACATGGATGGGTTAAATGCAGACGGCAAATTCCAAGTTTGAGTAGCCATCCTTGGCCTTCACTACATCATTAAAACTGTTTATTAAATGTCCAGATATTTCACTAGGTTTTTAGGAAAAACATCTGCATGCATAGGTTTAAGAACAACAGTGTCTTTATTAAAATAATCTGTTTAACATTTACATTTATTTCACATTATGACAAGATGTTGCAAACAAGCTGCCAAACTGTTTAAAAAACACATGCTACATAAAAAATACACAGCACAATGAGCACAAATAAATAAAGCACTAACAAATTCAACAAACAAAAGCAATTCAAGCTTAATTACACTAAAAACAGGTAAAATGAATGTTTCCACCTTATTTTCACAATAAATGTTCAGATCAGACCAGTTTAAACTTCTGTGAGTTATACTGTACCTATCTGATGCCATACGTAACATCTGTATAATACACAAACAGTACAAAATATACAATATTGGGTAATGCATTATTATAAATGAGACAAAAGGTCAGCTAAAACAGATAGACAATAAAACTTGTTTAAAAAAAGTTTTGATTTTCTAAAAGAAACTAGTGCGAGATAAGGCAACCAAAAGTATGACAGACTTAGTCTAGGAGTTTCTTTCGGCTGTAAGTCTTACTAAGTGTCCTTCGCCTTTTCGGCTTGCAAAGGGGAGAGAAATCCAGCTCAGCCTTTGATGCTGTTGGGAGAAAGTATAAATTATTATGCTATTATTATCATAAATGCTTAAAATAAGTAAAACCAGATCTAATATTTTCCTCAATTGTGACAAGACTTGTTTATTTTTGGCTATTTTGCTACTTTCATTCAGAAGTTTTCATTTCATTTGTAATTTAATTTAATTTGTATGGAATACAAATCACCACACGAAGCAATGGTGAGAGAGGGTTGAGATTAAGAAAAATCTTGATCCAGATTTGAACTTTTGTCACTTGAACGAATACTAAAGCTCAATGTGTTGATGCATACGCAATACGCTCTCGGCCAGAGCTCCAACAAGAAAGAGGGTAAAAGAGCGTGTCTAATTCAACAAATACAAATTGAGCTGAAACAAAGTTCCAGTTGACAAAACAAATGCTGTGATCACAGCTTCATTCTCATTCGTCAGATTAAGTAAGGCGTCAACTCTGACTAAGGGTCATAGCTCTAAATATACCTTCATTGTCTTACCATTCAGTTGTGATGATTCATTGATTACATCTGATTTCTTGTATAACAGAGGTGACTGAGTGAGAGCGAAGATTCCGCTGGCAGACACAGGTTTCTTTACTTTAGGGGTTTCCACTGCAAGACATTCAAATGACAACGTTTACAGACAAGTTACGGAAACACAAGGAACATGCTATAAATTGCACCCAAGTTTTACTGTACCTTTTGTGCTCTTCCATGCAAACTGTTCAGACTTCGTAGGGTCTCCAGCATCACACTCTTGAACCACAGTCTCGGTCCAGTCCATGCCTTCTGGTGAGCATTGATGGTCCCTCACCTGGCTTGATCTCAAACCCAGTTTCCTTTGACTGACTGGGGTGCTCAGCGACTCCTTGAGTTCTTCCACCCCCTGAATATGGAAAACCCCTTCAAGTTCTGGGTCCTCCAATACCCCAGGCTTTTCCAGGAGAGGAACCCCTTTGATGACCTGCTCTTTGCTCCCGCAAGTCTCGATTCGAGCCCTTTTCTTGCGAGGCCAACTATTGAGGTTCTCTGGGGTTGACCATCCTCTGCTTTGAGGAGATGGAGTCAGTGGGGACGCCAAAGGGGATTGGCTACTTGCCGGATACCGTGTGGGAGTGATCGACTGACATATGTATGTCTGTACACCCTTCCCAGGTGTACCTTTGGCAGGGGTTCCTCGACTGCAGAGTGATGGAGATAAGCAGCCAGGATGTCTAGAACACTGCGCAAGAGGGCCGTCAACTTGTGGCGCCTTCACATTTGACATGTTACGGTGCACAAAATGTGAGGCCATGCCTTTTGTTGCATTACCAGGTGCAACCCCTGCATTGAAAGATTCGGTCCGTCTTAACTTGAGTTTAGGCAGTCCTGACGCCTGCATTTCCATCTCCACTTCATAAGTGAGTGGTTGTGGAGTGGACTTCTTTTCACATGCAGGAGTTCGCCTTGTTCTTGGGGTGGAAATCTTTGGTGTTCCCGAGGGATATCCAAGACGCGCTTCCGCTTCTCGTTGGCGCCGGTCTGGAGTTTGACGGAAACCATAGCTTCGACTCGCTGTTGTTGCGGACGGGGTGGCTTGTTTGCCTTCAAATTCAAAAATCTCTGAGGATCTAGAGGGTTTCCTTGAGAAAGCGATGTTCATCTTAATTCCCCCTATGAGCTGGGTCTTGACCACTGAGGCCTCCGATATATCAATGCTTTCATCATCTGTGGTAACGCTGAATTCAGAGCAATCAAACTGCAGGGAGTCAGAAGATGATGCCTCTTCCGTTTTTCCATAGTTGGTTTCCATTTGCACAATTATTTTATTCTCCTGTGGATATTTTCCTACATTATTGATGGACGAACTTCTTTGTTGGCTGATATCTGATTTAGAAGGACCAAGGCCTGGTGATGCACTTGATTTTGCTACAGCCAAAGACAGACCTTTAAAGAGTGAAGGGCTAGTACCTGCAATGGGCCGAGACTTGTTCGAAGGCGACAAGGACACTTTAATAGGTGTCCTACCGGAGCGAGTGCATATCCGGTGTGCTGGGCTGGGGCTTTTTATGGGCGTTTTTAAATTTGGTTTTAATGGTGAAATGCAAAAAGGGAATGGTCCGGAATCAGACTGTTGTGAGTCAACAGAGGCGAACTGATCAGACTCTTCAGTAATGTTGCAAGGTAAGCTCAGTGTTCTTCTCATCTTTCCTAATCTTGTGATGGACTGAGATGTTTCAAGATCAAGATTTCCGGGAATTTCAAGTGTCCTAGGCATCATTCCAGGAGATGCCTTAGATTTCCTTTGGGGCACCTTGTCAGGTGTTTTGAAAACTGTTCTTTCCTCTGGGCTGCTATTCTTGCCAGGTGTAATCTGCCTTGGTGAGTATCTTTTTGTAAACATCGGAGACTCCGGCACATTATTTGGGTTTTCTGACAGGTGTTTACGTGGAGATGGAGACCATGTCACATTCTTTTTTGGCGTTCTACCGCTTGGGCTCCTCAGCCAAGCGCCATTTGGAGAAACACAATTCAAGAGGCTTTTCAGTGGAGTTTTGAGTATCCCCTTCAGTGGACTTTTCTTAGGTGTCTCTATCCCCAAATTCTTCGCTACAGGTGAGCAAAAGGGGGTCCCTCGCAGAATCATCCCATTCTCCCCAACTGTCTGGCTTGGAGTTCTTGGGGACCGAGGGGTTCTACACCCAGCTGCAGATCCTAGTGGATCAGATCTTAACTTCTGTGGAGTTTTGTTATGACTCTGAAAAAAAAATGGATCTAATTAATGCAAAGGAGATGACAGGACTTGCTCCTTTGGTATTCCATGTTATTATAATCAACTGCAAAACAAAAGGGATAATACCTCAAAAACTGCAGAGCTAAGTGACAACTCTTTGCTGGCATGATCTTCTGAAGAGGATGCTGTAGTGTGCCGTAGGCGACCAGGGGACTGGGTAGCACCAAAAAGAAGCCGAACTGGTGACCTAACAGAACTAACATCGAATCCACCTGCAAAATAGAGACAAGTCTACTTTGAGGCAATGTGTAGTTTTTGAACATGGTGTTAAGGTGTATACTGTGGCATTCTCAGAGGAAGCATATTATGTCCAGTAGCTTAATGACGTGTGGTCTATTTTTAGTGTAACTAAAACACTTTCACTATTTCTTGCTCACCTTTGCCCTCAGAGGGGCAGAGTTGAGAAGAGGATATGGCACGGTCCAGGTTTCGTGAACGTGGCTGTGAGCTTGAATAGAACACGCTGGAATGTCTCCTGGTAAGGCTTTTAATTCTTGGGCTCCTCCTCAAATCTAAGAACAAATGATTTATTAGAGCACCTTCTATTAGTCAGTGGTCACTCTGTTTGACATTGTGGCAAAATCTTAAGACACCAACCAGCAGCAGGTTTGACAGGAGACTCCTCAATAATGCACACATCAGATTCTCCAGATCTCCTGTGACCAAGAGGGAAATAGAAACACAGAAGATTTAAATTCTAAACTGGATGCTTCCCATACAAATGACAGGTAACATTGAACAAATATAGTGACAATTAACACTGACACTCACCTGCCAGTCCTTTGCCGGTGAAGTAAGCGATTGGACACCTGCTTATGCGCTGGTGTCTCAGATACTTTCTTTGTCAGAAGAGTGTGCCGTTCTGAAATTCAAAGGTTTTAAGATTCAAGTTCACACACTACAGTGGTGATTTATGAAACAATCTCTCACTATCAAAAAAACAAAAACATTACCATTATCTTCCATATTTGACCGCTTGCGTTTCTTGAGTCCTTCTACTGCTGACACAGACTGGCTTCTTGGCATTTTGGACGATTTTGAGGGCGATACGGTCACTTGGTTGAAGAGATTTCTCCTTACCTTTGTTACCTCTGTGAACAAAAAAAGTTACAACAGATCACAACAACTTTTTAAGTAGCTCGACCATAGGACAGCATGAAGACTAAAATGGAATGAGCCAATTACCTTGGACTGCTTGCTTTGGTGGTGGTGGTGGTGGTTCTTCCACTGTAGGTTTTTCTACTGGGACACAGAGTTTTGGCTTTGCCTGAAATTCCCCAAATAGGTACTTTAGTATTTTGGTTCTTCCAACTAGGGATGTCAATTTACACAAATTCCCATGATCGATCACCATTTAAAATTAATGGTCAATTAATAGAGTATTTGTTAACTTTAATACTGCAAGATGCGTCTACATGCGTCGGCATGACAGGGTGTGCAATTGCAACTCAAAACACCAGCTTCCTCACCTGAATGAAAAGCTTTTTACTCTAAATAATAGGATAGTATAGGATTGTGAAATTAATCTATGTGATTTAAGATCATTTGATAAAATGATCACAGCGAATATAAAAAGAATTGATTACTGGACGTGGATTCTTTAGGAAAAAATGTACACCCGAGGTGGTGATGCTGCCATGACGCGAGGTGGATTCAGCGGACTGGAATCAATTATTCCACTTATACTGCAGTAACCACACCTCAATACATACATATATTTTATTGATAAAGTCACTGACTACAAGATTCTATACGTGTCTATGTTTCCGTGTCTCTGTACTGTAGCTGTGTGTATTTGTTAACAACCTCCTTGCCGTCTACTTGTTCGTTTGCATGTCAGACATTATATTATATTTTATTCATACAGCTTTATTATTCATACATTTGCTTTATTTTATTTGCAGTCACAGAAAACCTTTCTGTAAAACGAAAAGAATATTCAAAGATACTATGCATTCTTGTATCATGTATTGCATTTTACACATGATTCCATATCCATTTTGAGCCAGTGAATGTAAAACCTGGTGTATTGTTTTAAGTTTTCCAAATAAAACAAATTTTCAATACATTTTTTTAAAGAATTGTTTTGAAATAAGCGGCTAACCTACCTAATCCATTGCATGGCTTAAAGACATTAATTTATAAATGATCTTCCTGGTTAGTTCTTAATGTATTTATATTTTGGCATAAATTTTTATATTCTGTGCTATAATATATTAATTCAATGACAAAACAGATTGTATTCATCTTAAAATAAAACTTAAACAACGAATAATTGACCATCGATTAATCGTTAGCATTCCTACTTCTGACTTAAGAAATTCTCGTAACAAGGAACAGGTCAGAAAATAATACCATAAAAGCAATGGGGAAAAGAAAACTCACCAGGCGGGTGGACTTCCTTGGCATTTCTATCTGTCGAAGTGCTTGAGGAGCCTCAGTCATGCTTTTGTGGCGTGTGATCATGTTCTGTCTGCAAAATCGAGAGAAAACAGGTTATATGTCCACTTGGACACAAAGCAGTTGAAATAATTACACATTTTCTATGACAATCACCTCCTCTTCTTAGCAGAGCGATTGCGGAGTTCCTCCAGATAATCTCCAATACTGGATAAGTTGCTCTGTGTGGCAGAGAAAGGTGAGGAACTCACAGACACACTGTCTTTAGCAAAAGACTCATCACTGAAGAAATCAGAAGGCAGGACGGCAATGAGCGCCTCGGGCAACTGAGTTCCTAAACTGTGGTACACGTCTGCCAGGACCTTAGGGATGCTGTTCAGGTACCTGGGAGATACCATATCAGAGATCACATCTCATGAATTGCATTCAATTAGCATTTTCATTGAAATTCCTGAATCGCTGATACGATAACTTACACGGGCAGAACTTCATCCTGCATAAACTTGGATAAGTAGACAGCATCTTTACTCCGGGAGATAATCCGGAACATATCAGCCACCTTATTTTAACATGAAAGGAAAAGAAAATCAATCAAGATATTTCACTACAAACCACATAAGATTTCTGCATGTAAGTCCATAATGACTTTGATGCATAGTTAAACTATAGGTTATGACATTTGAGGTTTTTAAAGGTTTATTATCTCCTTACATCCTCCACTCTTTGTTCAACAACCTCCTCGTCGTCCTGTTGTTCTGGTTGTCTGCACAACTCAAGTCTAAGAACTGCTTGCAGCTGGCATCTGTATAAAGAATAATGTTTTGAAGTCATAAATCTATTACCTTGACATTATCAACATGAAGGTATGTTTCAAGATAACTGTTCTGTCATCTGGACATTGATTTGGTTTTTGTCTGAATACTTACTCCCTGATTTTACATTCTTCATCTGAAGAATTTCCATAAAGCTGACGAATAGACTGACAGGATTTCAATAGATGATTCTGGACCAAATCCAAGAATGATACCTGCTGAGAAATGTTTAAATGTACGGTTAAATGAAAATTGGTATAAAAAGCCCCCTTTCCACATGAAGTTCATTACTGTCTTTGCCAAACAAACAACAACATTTTAGCTACACATTTCCTGAATGATTGCATGACTTTGGTCTTCACCAAACTAGCATAACCAATAAACCACCATATCAACAACATACAACTCTTAGAAGCATTTATATATTAACATTTATTTTGAAAACATTTTCAGCACAGGTAGTTTAACATTTCAGACTTTAAGTAAATGCAAAATGAACTAAATATAGTAAGAAGGGCACAACAGAGTTCATTATACACATGCACACAGTATATGGAGACCATGTTTTGAAGTTGTCTGCAGACAGACAACACAGCTGTGTGATTCTGACGCAAGTGTTCCTCTGACTCACCTCCACGTCAGTGTTAGTTTTGATGAATGCCTTTACAAATGAAAGCAAATCCTGGACCTGAGAGGGAACAGACAGAGATCTGTTCTCCATAGCTTTCTGATAAGTGAGTCCCAGGTGGGAGAGCAGCTCTTCCTCACTGCTGAAGTCTGTATGAGAGTCCAGAAATATCACCATTAACACTTTATTTACCCAAGTTCGGATAATTATACCCATTTATTTATTTATTTATTATATCCATTTTTCACCCTGGCTTTAAAACCCGCTTTTTATTATCTACTCACACATGAGGCTAGGCTTGGTCCGATCCCCAGAGCTTCTCTTGCCCCCTTTTTCAGCCCCTATGGCAGATCTAGCCGAGCTGCTATCAGCCTGAGTCTTTTGAGCTTTCACATTCAAGCGAGCAAAATTCAGCATCTGTAGAGAGCGACTCATGGTCTTCATCTTCTGTCTTACCGGTGTGCATTGTGTACCTCCTGAAAAGAGCAGATTAAGCCATAGATAACAAAAATAAAAACAGTGAATCTGTCAGTTATTTATTCATGATATCTGTAGCAAAAACACTGCAAATATTTAGTAAATACTCAATGTATCAATCCCCTCATCATGCACAATTGGTACGTACTTTTTTTGGACCTCAGGTTGCCACTGGATCCAGCTGTGTTGCTCTGATAGAGCTCTGAGAGACTGCTGGTGATCTCCTGCTGAGTATCTGAGTACTCCTCTCCCTGCTCCTCTACCTCCGGAGCTGCATGCAGGAGCCTGTACATGTAAAACAGATCTTTTAGTACTAGAATAAAAATAGACCATGACAGAAAACAATTTTAAATGGGGCATGTGATGATTTTTAACGTTTTCCTTTAGTGTGTAATACATCTGTTTGTGCACGTATAAGATCAGCATAATACTTCCACAAAAGGGATTTATTCTAACAGAGAACACTGCTCCAAACCTGCCTAAAACACAGGAAAACAGAGCATTTATGAAAGACTGGGAATAGAGGTAAAGCGATAATCTACAGTATGTGAAAAATAATGTGTTTTTGAATATTAAAGCATTATAAGCTATTCTATTATACCTAATAACCAAAATAATGAACTTTTAAAATAGCATCACATGACCCCTTTCATGCCATATCAGCAGTTGAGGCTTTTTTTCCATGGCAAGAGCTGTGTTACATAGGAGATGTATAAATACAATAAAATAAACCAAACAAAATACAATAGAAAAGTACAAGATTAAAATGAGAGGATGTTTTAAATTTTTTCAAAAAGACCTTAAGAGATCTTACTAAATAATATTATATATAAAATCAAATGTTTTAAAAGAGTGAAAGATTCCAAACCTCATTGATTCCATTAAGTTGCAGCTTATTCCTGATTGGTCAGACAGAGGAAACCAACCCTCTACCACCCCATTTCTCCTTGAACAAGACCCTTGCTTGAGCTCTTGATCGGCCCAGTCAGGAACTAATGGCATCTTCACTTGATCTGGAAACCGCAAGAACATTATTTTAAAGATAGGATCAAAACCTTATGCACACTGCACAAAAAACCCACAATTATTTCAGATAAAACAAACACCTGAGCAATCCTCATCCTCCATGATGTCATACATGACATTGAGAACACTGCTGACAACATCAGGTAAGTCACTGGAAATGTCTGTAGTGTCCAAGGAAACGATGTCTGCGGGCAGGAGCCGGTCTTCCTGAGTAACCAGAGGCTGAAGCACAGTGAGCTGAGCCATGCAGGAGGAGAACACCGACAGCACCGCTGAACACAACACACCTCCTTCACTCACTTCTGCTAGCTGTGTAAATACAGTCAAAAGATATTATTCTCAAGATTTGTGCATTTTATCATCATAATATAAAGCAAAGGCCACACCAGGCATTACATTAAGGGTCCTCTATTACATTGAGTGCTTAAAATAACATGCATCCTAAAATAATAAACCTAAAATAGCATGTATATTATACCAAATTGATTTATTTATATACTTTGCTTAGCTAAGATTACACTTTTAAAATAAACCAGTTATCCCATAAGCAAAAATGTTTATTAGTCTAACTGTAGTTGTACAGGAATGTATATTTTACCATATATTATACAGCACTACTACATGTGACCCGAGTCCAATCATATTTCATAGCTGGAACCGTCCTACAGAGTGCATTAGTGCCCATCCCCTTTTTCAAAATCAATGAAAAAGGGGACCGGCACTAATGCTCTCTGTAGGATAATACCGCTGGTATTTTACGCTGGTTCCGGAGGTATTTTTTTCATAATTTTTCCCATAGGGATTTTGAAATAGTCTTTGTTAAAGAGTTATAAGCCATGAACCAAGCCAATCAGCTACGAGGTGAATCACAACACTACAAACACTGATTTGTCTATTTAAATGGAGAAAAATCGATCATAACTCCAGTAAACTATGGAGTGCCGCAGGGATCTGTATTAGGCCCTCTGTTATTTTCAATATATATGATGCCACTTGGAAATATTATAAGGAAACATGGAATTAGTTTCCATTGTTATGCTGATGACACTCAAATATATATTTCATCACGGCCGGATGAAAACGCAAAATTTTCCAAATTGACAGAGTGTGTTAAAGATATAAAAGATTGGATGACCCGTAATTTTCTTTTATTAAATCCAGACAAGACAGAGGTAATACTTATCGGTTCAAAAAACCGCCCACAAAACCTCGCACAATACAACTTTAACATCATAGGATGTCCTGTTACTTTATCCTCTACAGTAAAAGACCTGGGTGTCATACTCGATTGTAACCTGTCTTTTGAAAATCATATTTCATATGTTACAAAAACAGCATTTTTCCACCTTAGAAACATTGCTAAGCTACGTAATATGCTATCAGTTTCTGATGCAGAAAAGTTAGTTCATGCATTCATGACCTCGAGACTGGATTACTGTAATGCTTTACTAGCTGGTTGTCCTGCATCCTCAATAAACAAGCTACATTTAGTCCAAAATGCCGCCGCTAGAGTTCTTACTAGATCAAGAAAATCTGATCATATAACACCGATTTTATCATCACTGCATTGGTTACCTATAAAGCCCTAAACGGCTTAGCTCCAGTCTATTATCACCCTATAATCCATCGCGCTCTTTAAGATCACTAAATTCAAGGCTTTTGGTCATACCTAGGATATCCAGAACCACCAAAGGAGGGAGAGCATTCTCACATTTGGCTCCAAAACTCTGGAATAGTCTTCCTGATACTGTTCGTTGCTCAGACTCGCTCTCCCAGTTTAAAACTAGATTAAAGTCGCATCTCTTCAGCCAGGCATTCATATAATCCTACAGTTCAAACTACAATCCGGCCTCTAGCTCATAAATGCCAGAGGAGAACTGGCCCCCGACTGAGCCTGGGTTCTCCCAAGGTTTTTTTTTCTCCATTAGGTCACCTGATGGAGTTTTAGGACACCATTAGGTCACTTGATGAAGTTTTTCGGTTCCTTGCCACTGTTGCCTTTGGCTTGCTCAGTTGGGGATATTTTGGGGATATTTCATTTAATTTTATCAATCAATAAATTCCTCTTGAAACAAACTTTGTTGTATTATTTTAATTTAATACTGTGAAGCTGCTTTGATACAATCTGTATTGTGAAAAGCGCTATACAAATAAACTTGACTTGACTTGACTTGATTTGAAGCAAAAAAGTTTTTGAAAATCAGACAAAAAGGCAAAGGTACAAGACTGTGTACTTAACGGCTTTAGGACTACAATCCCATGAAGCATTGCGAGCAGCATAATCGAATAAAAACGATGTAGATATATAAAACTATCTATAAATGTTGATAATATGTATAAAAACATTATATATTTGACGTTTATTGCCAAAAATGCATATATACAAACATTTCAGTATTTTGAGAGCTTAGAGAGATCGACTCGATTACGTCTGGGACTGGGCAGAGCTAAAGAGCTATTTTGGAACATCTTGCTTGTTTCTACTCTCTGAATTTTCTGTACAGCATCATGGGTAATATTCACCAGGAATTCCACATTTAAACATTATTATTAATAATGCAGGCTGACGGCTTCAGCAGAAGCAAATGCCATGTATTAACAACATCATATCTCTTTAAAGGTTTATAAGTTATCGTTCAAAATCAATTTCCTTATGGAAAACAATGAATGGAGTTTTTACTTTACTTTACCAGACTGTTGCACTCTATAAGAAAACAGCACAAAAGATTAGATAATTTTACCATGGCAGATCCTCCAGTGGACAGCTCCTTTAAGTGCTGAAACGCCTCCTGTCCCAGTTCAGCATCTGGGCACTGAAGTATCCAGCTCTCTGAGGCTGGACGTGAGAGGGAGATGGTGTCGAAGTCCTGCAAGACACCTCTGAGAATCACATCCACAGGAACACGCAGAAACCTCTGCCTGCATGAGACCGGCTCCAGTGTCACGTTAAAGGAACGCCTGTTTCCATCTGCCACAAAAATATTCAAAGTAGTTATTAATTAATTACTACTAACAATAAAATTATTAAAGGTATAGCGGAGGATCTTTCCAAATTTTAGATAAGACCCGCCCTCTCCACTTTTTGAAAAGTTTGATTGATTCACCAGAATGATTGACAATTAGGAGGACCAATAGTATAGGTTACCCACCAGGAAGTAAAACATCCTCCGCTATACCTTTAAGTAAATAAAAATGCACCAGTGACATCATATTTACCCGCAATCCAGGAAAGCGATCCACTTAAAGGAGGAAACACTTGTTGGTGCATTCTTTCAGAAAACTGAAGGTAGCCATTGATGAAATCTATAGGAAAGGCATCTAGTCCCAAAACCAGTGAATGGCTTAAACCGGGATGCTTGTCCATCGGTGGCAAACCAGGAGACAGCATGGGCACCACCCGTCCACCAACCTGAAGGAGAAGCTCTGCCAATGTGTCTGTGCCAGTGTAGTCCTCCACCAAATGATGAGCCTGGTTAAAAAAAAACATACTGTAGTCAAAAACACTGAAATAAACAGTTTTTTCTAAACTCTATAAGAGCACCACTTACCTTCAATATACCCGAATCAGCCCAATGAAGCACAACTTTGCGCTGCATAAGCATATCTATGAGACCTTTGGGCAGCACCTGCTCATGTATGTCTCTATGATGTCTAGTGTCAACGCTACGGATGGACAGGTAGTCATCCAACTCTGCTTTGGACCGTGGACATTCAGATATGACAAAAAGGACATTTCTGTCAAGGCTTAACGTGTCATAGTCCTGCAGAGGGATATTTCTGCCATTTCGACTGGACCTTCTTGGTCTCAGTGTCACCTTGGTGGGAGATGTGAGATCAGGTCTATCCCACTGGAAGTCTAGGAGGATCTCTTTCAAGGCATTTTGGACACAACTAGCTGGGCTGGGTTTCAGTTTATGTGACCTTTCCCGACTTCTGGGTGACTTTCCTTCTAGGCTGAATTTGACAAGCAGCTCCTCTTCGAAATCACTGAACACCTTCTCCTGGAGTTCCTTGAAATCAGATCCTCTGCTTATAAGTGTTGCACTTTTCACATTCCTTGAATGGAAGAATTTATACCCCCATCGCACTTTTTCCAGTCCATATTTGTGTCCCAAACTGAGCAGGACTCTCAGTATCCAGTGTTTGAGGTGGTTTTGATAGGCACTAGTCGTGCTGTTGATCCCCTCTTGTCGATAATCCACATCGATGGCAAAAACAACATTCTGAGAGGCCATTACTGCACTCAAAAGGCAGTCATGCACACTATTATCGCAAATGCTACACGTTTAGAACTCGATTAGATAGAGAAAACAGAGGCGAAACCAGTCTTTTAAAATGTCAATAAACTCATTTGAACGTTAAACGAGCACCATCTCACTAGCAGCTGATGCGAACGAACACACACGTAACGTTACGTTGTTTTTCTCAACACGAGTCATGATTCATGTCGCTGTTGAGCAAAAACAACCCAAAACTGTTCGTAATGAACTACGTCTATCTAAAATAAACGGTTAAAAATAACGGAAAATATATAAAAACAGCATTTTGAAAGTATTGTTTTGTTAAACTTGTTGGTTTCCGTTAGCCATCGTTTTTCTTCTCTGCCTTAAACTCTTCGCGCTCCAGAAATCGTTGACTGTCATTGGCTGGAGCAAAACGAACTTTAATAACGTCATTGATTCCTCTTTGTGTGATAGGTCCAGAGAGCTCCATCCGTAAAAAACACAAAGACGTCAATCGTTTCTCGCTCCGTGATTGGTTCACTGTCATGTCAATAAAAAGAGCTTCTTCTCGTGCGTAGTGTGCAGTTCGTTTTCATGTGTTACTGGCATCTACTGGACAGAAGTCAAAGTTGAAAAGTGATTACAATTTGAGTTTTGTTTTATTGTAATATTCAACAATATGAGTATCTGAACAGTGCCAAAGAAAAAAACTTATGAGCAGGAATACCACAGAAAATTTGTTTACATAATCTATAATGTGTTTAACAAATATTGTGGTTTGTATGTGCTTATTAATGTATTTATTTTTTGTATTTGTTTATTATTTAAAAAAATTGCTGTAGGGGAAATAATAATAATAATAATAATTACCACTGATTACCAATTACCACCAATATAATATATTGTATTTTATATATTATTTTATTATAATTTTGCTATAGTTTTGTATATTTGGCAATTATTGTATGTATAAAATTATAGAAATGAAGTACTTTGAAATTGGTGCACATTAGGACTCAACCAATACACAGTTTCATGTTTTATTCAAAATACTGCTTTTATTTCCACTTTTAGTTTGTATGTCACATGAAAATAAGAGTAAAAAGAGTATGAGTAAGATGAGTTAAAAACAAGAGTAAAATATATTAATATTAGTAAAAGATATTGACCTCAAGGTCAGTGGCCTACTCATGGCGTGTGGCCATGTTACTTTTAGATAAATATGGCGAGTTGACGGCAGATTTTTTATATGAACAGTATTCAAAGGGGTCTCCTTCACAATATATTTCTCAGAAATGAGTTTTGTCTCTCCCCTCAGCCAATCAAATGATTGTATACTCAGGATGTTAAACCCATTTATGGATTGAGTTGAATTATTTTATTTTTTTTGGATGATCAAGACATTTGGCCACTTAGTTTGTTGCCTGGACAGCATTAGTCATTGGGTCTGTAGAGGATAAAAACATAAAAGAGAACAAATTGTGCCGACTAATGTCTCTTTGGCCCAGACACTGTTTATAAAACATATAACAAAGGAATGTTGTTGCTTTTAATGTTTCTCCATCCACAAAACCAAAAGTGACAGCACACAGCTTTGCAATCCATCTGAATTAAAACCAAAAACCTTTTTTATCTTTAATACAGCTTAGTATAAACTTTAATAACTAGCTTAAATGTTCATTAGAATTTAGATGAATCAGGTCAGGGATTTTAGATTTGATGATTTTCATTGTGCACAGAATTTCAGAACTTACAGGGTAAAGGGCAGGATAAAATAAGAAAAGATTTTACATAGCAAGCCATTGGAGAACAGACGTGTTTACTTTGGCAAATACAAAAATCTCCATAGGTTATCTCTGCGTCATAACACAAAATGAAAATGTCAGCAGAGCGTTTAAAAGACAGCCCAGATATGTTCCCAGTCATAATCACAGAAACAAGATGAGTTCAACAAATGTCAGAAACTTGACCGCGTCGAAAACCTCCGTGCATCTATCCAGAGCAGAATTAGACAGTTTATATGGTAAAGATGAAGTGCAGCACCATATATCACGCACACAGTATCGATCCATTTATTTCCCCTGACACATTAATAATTCTTTGCATGGCATCAATTGCCAACCGCCTCATTGATGGTTTGAGGAAATGAGAGTGTGTAAATAGGTTACCCTCTGCTCATTCAGTATCCTTGTCAGGCCAAAGACAGAAACAGACAGACATTGGGAGAACAAGGGCAACATGGTGCTTCCAGTTATGTGCTTTTGGTTCTGACCCAAAGCCCAAAGGGTTCTGCTTCGTGGTGAATGAGAATGTAGGTCAGGGATTCAGCAAACAAATGCTTTTGCAGACAGAACCCAGACAGCCTTGAACAGGCAACGGGAGAATGAGAAGCGAAAGTCAGGTGAATAAGCAATGAAACGCATTCAAATTAATGTAAAAGACCTCTTATTTCTACCATTTTCCCCAAATCTGACTTTTGATCTTCTGTCAAGTTCCATGTGGTGAAGATGGATCTAAGAGTTTCCCAAAAAGGGAAAAAGACCTCATTTTCTGAGCATTTAATCTTTTTTGCCCATCAGCCCAACTTGTCAAAAGCAATCCATTTCTCTTAATGTATTTCCCTAAATGGAAATCCCCTTCAGCATTTATTCTTTTATTTTTTTAAAAGTTGTTTTAAGTTACCAGCTGCTGCCAGCGTTTTTGATAATTTTCACAAAAATTTCATGGCCACCAGAATTGTGAATATCTGTATATGCAAAATATCAGAAGAAAGATCAGAGCCTCTGTTTTTTTTAAGGCACGCTATGCAAGATTTCGCTTCTGGCAAAACCAGCAATGCAGGTTTGAGAGGTGGCGCCTCGCAAAATCTCGCGAGAATCACGACTTTCTTTACGGCACGACGTCACATACATCAATGACATATGAAGCAGCCTCTATGGAAGACACTATAGCACGCGTTTCAGACGTGAATCATGGCAAAGTCGACGAAGAAAACAAAGAAAGCGCGGTCGGAAGAGTGCAGAGATGGGTCTTCCTGAGTGGTATTTACGACAGTAACGTTAAATACAAGTACTCCACAGCGACTCTAGGGGTCGCTGTTTGAGAAAAACGTAAACTGCATAGTGTGCCTTTAAGGTTTTATTCTAGCTTCATGCATTATTTTTTAGCAACACTTGAATGTGAAAGTTTCATAAAGAAAGTAACAATTTTAACAAAAAGCAAAAGCAGAAAATCGCAGGGGTTTTCCCCCAAAGACTACAACGTACATAAGCAATACTTTTATCGCTGGTTTCTGCTCCTTTTTTGCCTATGTTTTGATCAGGAGGTTCAGTACTCTTTCAGAAGATGCTTAATAGCACCCACTACCGTATTCCAGTGAAAACACGGAAAGCCGGAAAATTCCGTCAATGGCAGGGAAGTGTTGTCTCATTAATAACGGAACAATTTGTCAAAGGTGGGGAAGCGTTGTCTCATTAATGACGGAAATGTCTGTCAATGGCGGGGAAGCCTTGTCTCATTAATGACGGAAATGTCTGTCAATGGTGGGGAAGCGTTATCTCATTAATGACGGAAATGTCTGTCAATGGCGGGGAAGCGTTATCTCATTAATGACGGAAATGTCTGTCAATGGTGGGGAAGCGTTATCTCATTAATGACGGAAATGTCTGTCAATGGCGGGGAAGCGTTATCTCATTAATGATGGAAATGTCTGTCAATGGTGGGGAAGCGTTATCTCATTAATGACGGAAATGTCTGTCAATGGCGGGGAAGCGTTATCTCATTAATGATGGAAATGTCTGTCAATGGCGGGGAAGCCTTGTCTCATTAATGCCGGAAATGTCTGTCAATGGCGGGGAAGCGTTATCTCATTAATGATGGAAATGTCTGTCAATGGTGGGGAAGCGTTATCTCATTAATGACGGAAATGTCTGTCAATGGTGGGGAAGCGTTATCTCATTAATGACGGAAATGTCTGTCAATGGCGGGGAAGCCTTGTATCATTAATGACGGAAATGTCTGTCAATGGCGGGGAAACGTTATCTCATTAATGACGGAAATGTCTGTCAATGGCGGGGAAGCGTTATCTCATTAATGACGGAAATGTCTGTCAATGGCGGGGAAGCCTTGTCTCATTAATGACGGAAATGTCTGTCAATGGCGGGGAAGCGTTATCTCATTAATTACGGAAATGTCTGTCAATGGCGGGGAAGCCTTGTCTCATTAATGACGGAAATGTCTGTCAATGGCGGGGAAGCGTTATCTCATTAATGACGGAAATGTCTGTCAATGGCGGGGAAGCGTTATCTCATTAATGACGGAAATGTCTGTCAATGGCGGGGAAGCGTTATCTCATTAATGACGGAAATGTCTGTCAATGGCGGGGAAGCCTTGTCTCATTAATGACGGAAATGTCTGTCAATGGCGGGGAAGCCTTGTCTCATTAATGACGGAAATGTCTGTCAATGGCGGGGAAGCCTTGTCTCATTAATGACGGAAATGTCTGTCAATGGCGGGGAAGCCTTGTCTCATGAATGACAGAAAATTTCTCCAATGGCGGGGAAGCCTTGTCTCATTAATGACGGAAAATTTCACCAATGGCAGAGAAGCGTTATTTAATAAATTACAGAATATTCAGTCAGTGGGGAAGCGTTACCTCATAAATGAAGGTAAATTCCGTCAATGGCGGGAAAGCGTTATCTCATTAATGATGGAAAATTTCGTCAATGGTGGGGAAGCGTTATCTCACAAATGACGGAAAATTCTATCAATGTTAATAAACACCGGCCTGTAAACATGAGTCATTGTTTTCCTCTAATGATTCAGTCACGTTTCAGGCCCACTCACTTTAATTATTCTTGCCAGGTCAACAGTGAAATAAACAGTCTATATATAATAGGATGACATACATATATTTTGTGATTTGAAAATACAAAGGATGCAATGCAAAATTCAATTGTGTTAATTTAATAGGCTTGGAAGGAGTCTTTTAACACTGGTGGTTTCCTTGACGCACTCCCTTCTCAGCAATATTTTCATCAGATCTTCATTCGGCAAGGAATAAGCGATAAGAACAATCTGTTATATAACCAAGAACAGTGGGGCCAGTCCAAATGCCTGCTGGGAACATGATGTTTTTAATTAAAGGCTGTTTGTGTTCAGTGCATATTACGTACTCGGCCGGGCTCCTGTATTCAGATAGATTTGCAGTGTCATATTTATATTTTAAAGCTCATAAAGTTCAAAAATGACGTTAGTTCTGAAAAGGGTCAGAAAATAAAGCCTAAGAAAGTAATCTATAAAGGGGTGTATTTAGCTTGATGAAAGAAGCAAGCCCTACATAGACTGATTAAGAAAGAGAGAGAGAGAGAATGATAGGAGGAGACAAGACGGTCTGGTGGAAATGAACATAAAGTTTGTTTTCACAACAGTTCCAAAACATCATATTTCACAGACCTCACTATCACCATGGCAACCACACTATGCAAAGTAGGTTACTGAGGCGCTTCGCTGCAGAAAGGGGAGATGAACAAGGATATTTCCTCTGAAGAAAAAACAGTTAACAGTGATTTGTTTATGTTTAAATGTGTTCCCATGTCTAGTTTAATATGCAGTGACAACTATGTGAGCCATTCTTAGGATGATTTATCGACACAGAAACATTAAAGTCACCATGAAATAAAAATGGACAGTTCTTGTTTGTTTTTTTTATATTGCAGCATTTATGATAAATGATTAATCCATGTACATTATGTTCCAACATAATCTTCGATCAAAATAACTTCCCCTCCCTCCTCCTTCTCTTCTCTTCTGTTCTCTTTTATGATGTGTTTACTGGCTCGAGGGCGGGATCAACCTGTCACTCACATGAGATCGACCAATAGCAAACCACAACCATCCAATCAATTCCAGATGGACAAAATCAAGTCCTGCCCTACATTTGTTCTTGTTCGAGAAGCCGTTTCACTCGAATATATGCCACAATAGGGAAGAAAAGACTATAGCAACTTCCATTTTAATGCCGACTTTATGCATGTTAACATAATCGTGCTACAGCATGTTTTGCGTAGTAGAGCAACATTCTTAGTTATTGCCACAAAGTGTAATAGTTACATATTTTAAGCATTAAATGTTCAAAGACTACTTCTGTTTTGACGTGAACGCTTAATGTATGTGTAGAGTCGAATGTATAGCCTTTCAAAATATACTTGATTTGATGGCGTGCGCGAACACTAGAAAGTTTCATACTTGTACAGTGTCTGTGCACAGATGGAAGCTGCGATGGTCTTTAATTCCCTATTGTGACGTATATCTGAGTGAAACAGCTTCTCAAACAAGAAAAAATGTAGGGCGAGACTTGATTTTGTCTATTGGGAATTGACTGGATGGTTGTGGTTTGCTATTGGTCGATCTCATGTGAGTGACAGGTTGATCCCGCCCTCACACCGGTAAACACATCATCAGAGAAGAGAAGAGATGACACTGCAAGAGGGAGGGGAAGTTATTTTAATGTAAGATTATGAGGGCACAATAATTTTTTTTAAAAGTGCATAGATAAATCATTTACAGTAAATACTTCATAAAACAATGTGAGTTTGGAGGTGGGGTTATATGTTTGTCTGGCCAATAGCAGAAGGGGGTGTTAAAGGGAAACCTGTATGAAAACAGTCAGTATTTTTTCACATCTATCACATTTAATGTTAATAATATTCAACTGAAACATTGCCTGCCGAGTCAGAAAGCAGATGAAGAATTAGTCTGACACAGTGGGTCAAAGGGTAATCCCTCAAACATAAATAAACTCAGTCACACCGTTTTGTGTCAAGCACAGTCTTTCACAACACTGCAGAATCCCCAGTTGGATGGAGAGGCAAGATTTCCTATAATGTAACTAGATCAGAAGGCAAGTCATGAGAAGCTATTTTTACATGCCATCTGTATTGGCTGATAGAAATCAGACGTTGAGGAGGGGAGTCCAGATAGAGACCGATGAAATGTGGTTGTGTAATGTGAATGTGGATACATGCTGTCATCTGAGATAATAGGTGATCTTTATTATGAGAAACCATAATAGTTCATTATAGTATGTAATGAAGAGTCATAAACAGACTTCACAACACCTTTCATTTTCTTTTAACCCCTTTTACTCTCACTTTATGCTTGAGCATTTGGATCTGTCAGAGGACAACCCCAATGTTTATTTTTATATTCTAAGTATGAAACCAATTAAGAAAATAATGAGATAAAGATAAAAGTACAGATGCTTATTTTGCTAATCATAGTGACAATATAATTGAGCTTTAAGTCATGTTCTCACTTTTTTAGTATTCATACTTTTTAGCCACACTGTAGTCTTGTATTTTTTTCCACTTTTTTCTTCACAGCTCATTAACATCACTTTCCCTTTTTTTAGCACTTTTATTTTTTATCATTTCATATTTTTCATAAAAGTGTCTGTATACAATTGATTGGCTGATCTCTAAACGTCTAAACAGCACAACAAGAGACAAGGAATTCAATGTTATAAAGTTTATTTATATAACTATGAAAGAAAGTATGAAACAAATTAACAAAGATAATAGTCAAATTGAAGTATAAAGCTTTTTTTTCTCTTACATACAGTGATAGTGACTTTACAAGTCCACAGTGTCAACAGAACAATTCTCTAAAAATCACTATGTTATAACAAAATAATCTGCGAATAAATATAAGATACATTTGAAAAGTACAATAATTTGCTCCTCGTCGACTTCATTAGTAAGTTCACCATTCTGGCAGACTTGGACATCAGGGTTTAAAACCTTGTCTGAATGCGGATTATTTTCTGTAAAAATACATCTCAGTACCTCTCTGTTGTACCTCTTTTAGTTTGTTCAGCAATGAATTATAACAAAATGTGTCTACATCCTGCCCAGCAGTGGAGGACCCATTCGACTGTGCAATCTTAAGCAGGCACGAGGGATATGAATAACATCAGTCTATTAAAATGAAATCGGAATCATGTTTCTAGTCAAGTCCATTACAGATGAAACCTCACCGGTCCTCGAGTCTCGTACGATAAAAAAAGGAATTTGCGTAAGTGTTTATGTGGATTCTGAAATCTTCCAATGTGCTACAACTTTGCTCTTGCAGAGGTACACAATTATTGTGCCAGCGTTACTCGACTGGAATCTGCACGTTTAAGATGCATATCATAACTACTATAGATTGACGGATGTGAATGAGGAATTTAACAGGAAGATATGTGCGAAATGCATTGAATTCCAGTCCTGTCATCCTTCCTCTCTTCTCATTGCGCCGAGTCTGAGTCGCTGGAGTCCAGACTAGCCTGTGCAGACTCGGTGCGGCAGCTCTGTGTGGATCCCGCGTGGTGCAAGGTCTGTGTGCTTCTCCTGAGACTCTCCAGGGACTGAAGGAAGGACCGTCTGGCCCGCTCTTCCTCCATAGGTGAAGCCCCTTCCTCCTCCACTTCTGCGATCTCTGCAAAAGTCACCGGCTGGGTCTTGAAGCGGGCGTCTCGGGGCCGCCGGGGACGGTTTCGACCCCGGGCCAGACACTTGGGGACCGGTAGCTGCTGGGGAAACTCCTCCATGGCCGATGCCAAGACGTGTGCGGGTAGAACGGCGAATCCCACCGTCTCCATCGGACGGGAAGCCATGTATCTGGATGGCAAGGGCTGGCCGTTCGTCTTCTGAGATGTTAGGAGAGCCTTGCAATTCTCCAGGTTTCCCTGTGGTGAAGGTTTTAAAGCAGCTTTCTCTTTTCCCTGTATCCTTCTTGACAGAAGGTGACGCCAACAAACAGCTTGAGACTTCCAGAAGACACTCGAGGTGAATATCGGTTCACTCTGTCTGTATCTCTGTCGTTTCTGAGCGTGCCACTGACAGGGATGAACCAGCTCAGGCTTTTATACGCTTCACTCCCCTAACGCTCTGGCTCCGCCCACCCACTGAGAACAGTCATGGTTCCGGCTGCCATACCAGTCCCTCCAAATCAGATCCTTGAAATAAACGCCAGCTAGAGAGGGAGTTGGGAAAGAAGAGGTGGGAGGGGCAGGAGAGAAGAGGATATGTGCAGATCTAACAGAGGGAATCAGAAAAGGGAGAAATAAACCAATGGCCAGGAGCAGAAAAATAGGGAGTGAGAGGACATGGGCAAGAGAAGAGAGGAACAAAAGCTTTGGAGAAATCTATAAATCATATTATACAAGGGGGTCAAATTCAGAAAACCACATTGAAATAAAAGGAAATTTTGCGTAAAGAAAATTAAGCTGTTTTAGGACGTTACAACTATTTGGATTGCAATACTGCTTTAATTAAAATGAAACACATTTTTCCTTGAAATTCTCATTAGTGTACTATGTCTGGTCTTTTTGTTTCCAATTGCCAATATTCTCAATTAATTACTGTTATACTGTTAAAAAAATAAATAAAAAATGTGCCCAAAAATTGTATCCAGTTCCAAACCTACTGCCATGATATGTGCTTTACAATAATAATAAAAAAAAATCTCTTCATTTTACTGTTCAGAGAATAATTTTTAGCTTTGCAATAGTTTTAACCGCAAATAAACATAATTGTCATGAAAACGAAATGCAAAAAATACTGGAAAACAGCCTACATTTTATGCATAATAATACTTTTTTTATTTTGATATCAACCGCCTAGCAACACCCTAGCAACCACCCAAAATACCTTAGCAACCACCTAGAAACACCCTAGCAACCGCCTAGCAACCACCCAAAATACCTTAGCAACCACCTAGCAACAACATAGCAACCACCCAGAACACCCTAGCAACCGCCTAGCAACCACCCAGAATACCCTAGCAACCGCTTAGCAACACCATAGCAACCACCCAGAATACCCTAGCAACTGCCTAGCAACACCATAACGACCACCCATAACATCCTAGCAACTGCCTAGCAAAAAACATTCTGGTCCAAACTTTCTCAAGCCAACTTAAAGTTTGTCTCGACGAACTTTCGCATCTAGTTGTATTTATTATTATAATATTTTTAATACAATTTATTTTGATGTGACTTTTTGTGAAATTCACATGTACAAGTAAAATAATGATATAAATCCAATTTAAAAATAGAAAACAGAATATAAAATAGAATATCTAAAAATGATATACATAATATAAAAATGATATATATATATATATATATATATATATATATATATATATATATATATATAATAAATTAATTTATATATATCATTAATTTATATATATATTTATATATATAAATTAATGATATATATAAATTAATTAATTATTATATATATATATATAAAATAATTAATTAATTTATTTATCAATAATTAATTAATTATTTTATATATATATATATATATATATATATATATATAAAATAATTAATTAATTTATATATATCATTAATTTATATATATATATATATTTTTTTTTTCTTTAATGGTTTAATATTACATTTGTTTTATTATAATGACATATATTTTTATTGAATAGTTTTTTCTTAAATTGGAGAATCTCACATCTAGAATACATATAACTAAAGGAACTTGAATGATGAAGCCATTGCTAGTCGGCCAGATAAGGACAAGGACATGGAGGGTTGATGATGACTATCTATGAACTATTTTTCTCCTTTACTAGAGGTGTCGTGAGCTCAGCGACATGCACACGGCAAGAATCTCACCAAGCAGTGCCACGACCATGATCTCACCACCATAATGAGTTTCACCAACTCTCACTTTACTCTTACTCAGTCTCTTCATTTGCCATTCAGATCTGTCATTAACCCTCAAATCATCCATGTCAGGCATGTCTGATGAACCCAGAGACATTTTGGGAGCCATGTGTGAAATGATAGGGGCTGGATATTGTGACGTAACACACAGTGGCAGTCCCCATTTGTCATGGACCCTGAGGATGACCCATTAAAAGCAAAACAGGAAACCCTAACGGTCCCATCTCACTCTCTCCATCACACTCCTATCCCATATTTCAGATGTCAAGGGGTTACCGTAAAGTCTACTCTAAGTAACGTCTATTTTGGGCAGAGAGTCACTCAGACACTTGCAGACAGGCACGTTCATCCACCCGCTAGGGTATTATCAATCAGGTGACATCATATAATGATGTCAAGGACAACTACACAAACCACGTGTTGTAGGAACGCCTTGGTTGATTAATAGCTTGTTTCTGGCCTAAGCAGTACATCAGAAGAGATGTACTTGACAGCAACGAGGGTTAAATCACACGTACTATACCCTCTTTATGTACTATGAATCTAAACAATACCATAAAAACAATCAAGAAATACAATGGTCTCCATCTATGTAAACACAGCGATGTGTCAGTCAAAGAGATGAGAGATGTTTTAGCCGTAACCCTCTATACCTGCATGATCAGCAACAGCTGCTGGTATTTTGAACACTTTAAATAAATACGGCACGGGACAGCTGGGTAATCCTGAACAAACTTAACAGTAGACAGGATTTTAGGAGCCTCTCTTCAACCTCAAGATCGAACCCCTTGCCGATGACACCAATGTTGCAGAAGCAAGCAAATGGTTTATAAATCAAAACAGTCTCATGACTCATTTTGTCAAATTTGAGCTAAATCTAAATCTTAATTGTACGTTTTTACACTGGTTAGTTTTAGTTTAGGATTACAGTTGCTTACCCTTTTTATTACAAATTGCATGTTTTCCTACGAAACACATTGCATGAATATATGTACCAAATTTATACTTACTTACGGTGTCTTGTGATATCGGATTATTCAAATTTTCTCATTCTAATTTTCTCATTCTAATTATTTTACATTTTTAAAATGTCTTTAATTACATGATTTTTTATTAGGGTTTCAAGCACGTAGGCCTATTGTAATTGTTAGAATTTCCAAGGATCAGCATTGTCCCCTAAAAGTGATCGGGCAGACCAAACCGTAAGCCATAGAGACTTGAAACTTTGAGGAATGGTAGTACTCACACCATCTACAACATCATCAAGGCTCATCCCAATCGGCCTAATGGTGGCGCTACAGCGATCAAAAGTACTTAATGGCTCATAACTCAACCATTCGTCACAGACTCAAGCGTCTTATATCATTGGAATCCAATTAGCTCAAGGTAAAAGATTTTTTTTTGCGAACTAGTCCTAGGTTTTCAAAATTACGAAATTTCGATTCACGTCCATGATGGGATGCCAAAACGTCTATGTGGGCATGACCACTTTTACTTAAACGGCTATCCCTCTTGAACAGAATGAGATAATTTCACCAAACTTGAAAATTTACCTTTGCAATTTTCCTATGTAAAGGATTGTATACCACTCCATTTTTCTCCTCATTGTAAGCAACTTTGCCTCTAGGACCACCACTGTCAGTTGAATCAACTGTTAAATATTGGATATTATTTCAAAAACATATTTCGCGAACTAGTCCTAGTTTTTTGGCTCAACTTCGATAACTGTTAAAAAGCTTTAAACCATATATTTCCTTGGTAAATTGTCTGTTTTGGCTGTAAATGGTATTTTCCATCTATGAGGTTGTTACAGGCTTGCTAAATAAAACAGAATACCTTTTTGCATGTAAAGGCCTTAAAGCGCTTGAACCCAATAAATAACTTCTTGCAGCCAACTTAACATATTTTGTTAATTAAGTATATTTAAATTAAATTCGTTTTTTTGTATTTTTATTTTCTTAAAAAAAAAAGTTTGAAAAAGCAAGAAGATCTGAGTCTGAAGATTAGTCTGTTTTTCACCAATTGAAATTCACCAATTCACCATTTTAATCATATTAATGATAATGCTATATTAAATGAAAATATATTATGGGCTAAATTGTAAAAAGACCTGGAAAAGTCATGTTAATTTATAAAATCTTAAAATGATTTTATCGGGTAGAAATCGGTATATGCAAGTAAAAAATGTTTTAATTAATCACAAACAACTGGAAGAGTCATGTAAATTCATTGGTAATAAAAAGTGTAAACCCACAAGAAAATTCGGTTATTTAAACAATTCTAATTTTCACTTTAATTTTATTACAAATTGTATTTACCTCATTTAAATATTGTCTAGTGAGGGGCCTTGGAATCTAAAAGGTTGAGAACCTCTGGCCTTACTGATGGGGTTGAGGGGGTATATAAGACAAAAAAGGAAAACAGGTTTATAGAACACAAAAAGTATTACATTTTTTTACATATCAATATCATTTGCTAGATCAAACTGGACACGTATTGAACCATTACATTAAATGATAACATTCAGCAACAAAGCAAAACATATATCCCCATAACAATAACTCCCCATGCTGGCTCAGGGCCACTGCGGCTTGATTCAGTTTGTGTCTGTGTTTATGAGGAGCATAAACAAATTTGTTGTCACATTAAGAGGTCTGTCTGTTAACATAATTAAAAAAAAAAGGTGAAAATACCACCGAGCCACTTTATTTTCCATGGACTTGGCCTCATTACAGGGGACGAAAAGCCATATATTTATAGCACAACATGGACACATTCCCATGTAGGCCACTCGCTCGACATAACATCCAAAATTAGCAGAGGCAACATACTGACTTCTCAAACACGGACCAAAACATTTCACTCCTGTAATGGATAGCACATAAACATAAGTTAAATATTACCTCAACAGGTTATTTATAACCAACTCAAACAAGTCAATATATTTGAGGATGAGAAGTATAAAACTATGTATGCGAAGTATGCTAGAACTTTGATTACTTGAAATGAGATGATACTATTTTTGTCTAAATTAATTGTAAAAAAAAACTAAAAACCAAAGTCAAATTGTTTTAAATGCTAACTTAATTTATGCATCACACCATTATAATGTACAGTATGAAAAATGGATACTAATTTTGAGATTTGAGAGTCTTATAAATGTTTTAATAGAGTGTTAGATGACGGCAAAGGTAATCTAAATGTAAAAATAGAGAAAATGAGCATGAACAATTAAATATCCATTCAGATACTGATAAATCTGATAACTGATATGGTACCGATATATTGAGAATGCCCAGATGTAAACAGTCAGAAATTAGATATACGTCAAGCAAGATAATATCGGGGCCTAAAAATGGATTCTCCACAAAGCAATATTTAGTCCATCTCTTCCTGTAAGTAATGAAACAAATGACAATTAATTAGCTCTGTTGCACTCTGCATTGTGGAAGTAAACATAATCCTTATCTAAATGGTGGTGAGTGCAATGTACTCGGAAGGGATGTTGTTTTTGTTCCAGAGTTCTGCTGGGAAAAGGAGGAGTTTTCCCCTAAGACAGAGGGAGTCCTGGGTCTTAGTATTGGTGGGAATGAAAAGACAGGCCTTGACTTCAACAGACACAACACTGCCCAAGTCTAATGGATTTGTGCCACCGCCGCACATGTTGCTGTTAGCCTTATGCGTCTAGACTCGTGATGCAGCTCTCTGATCTGAGAATTAGGAGGAGTGGGAATGTGTCTTCATGAAGCTCAAGCACAGGTCAGCCAAGCGAGATAAAAAGTTGTGTACTTTGTAAGTAGTCATTCAACAGATGCTTCAATCCAAAGCCACTTTAAGCTTGTTTGTTGCTCATGTCAACTCTAATCTCTTATTGAAAAGAAACAACTTCCACCCCTTTGGTTCCAAGTTTAACTCGTATGACAAAGAGGGGACGGGAGGCATGGTTTGCATGACTCTGATGTAACATGACAGCAGACCCTTGCGGTTGGACACAAGGGACCGTTTCCAGTTCTGAGGCAGGTGCTGAAAACAAATCCATGTGGTCTTGCTAACCAAGGCCACTGAAAGGCTACTGGGAGAGAGGATCCTGGCAGGACACGGGTTATTGGACTTCTCAAACATGCTGTTTTTCTGTTGGTTATGATCCCAGTGCAATTGAGAAATGTTGAAAGCATACTGGACACTAAGCCAAAAGTGTATTTAAAGGGGCTCTGGAAAGAGGTACCATGAAGGTTTTAAAGAGTGTCATCTTGAACATCCATCTATGGTAAAGGGTTAGTTAACCCAAAAATAAAAATCCTCTCATCAGTTTTTCACCCTCATGTCATTCCAGACCAGAACAAACCTTACTGGTTCTTGCAGAAACTCAAAGGTGTTTGCGCGACACACGAGAACAAACCTCATTGGTTCTTGCGGAAACTCAAAGGTGTTTGCGCGACACATGAGAACAAACCTCATTGGTTCTTGCGGAAACTCAAAGGTGTTTGTGCGACACACGAGAACAAACCTCATTGGTTCTTGTGGAAACTCAAAGGTGTTTGCGCGACACATGAGAACAAACCTCATTGGTTCTTGCGGAAACTCAAAGGTGTTTGCGCGACACACGAGAACAAACCTCATTGGTTCTTGCAGAAACTCAAAGGTGTTTGTGCAACACACGAGAACAAACCTCATTGGTTCTTGCGGAAACTCAAAGGTGTTTGTGCAACACACGAGAACAAACCTCATTGGTTCTTGCAGAAACTCAAAGGTGTTTGTGCGACACACGAAAACAAACCTCATTGGTTCTTGCAGAAACTCAAAGGTGTTTGCGCGACACACGAAAACAAACCTCATTGGTTCTTGCAGAAACTCAAAGGTGTTTGTGCGACACACGAAAACAAACCTCATTGGTTCTTGCAGAAACTCAAAGGTGTTTGCGCGACACACGAGAACAAACCTCATTGGTTCTTGCAGAAACTCAAAGGTGTTTCCTCATTGGTTCTTGCAGAAACTCAAAGGTGTTTGCGCGACACACGAAAACAAACCTCATTGGTTCTTGCAGAAACTCAAAGGTGTTTGTGCGACACACGAAAACAAACCTCATTGGTTCTTGCGGAAACTCAAAGGTGTTTGCGCGTCACGAAAACAAACCTCATTGGTTCTTGCAGAAACTCAAAGGTGTTTGCGCGACACACGAGAACAAACCTCATTGGTTCTTGCAGAAACTCAAAGGTGTTTGCGCGACACACGAAAACAAACCTCATTGGTTCTTGCGGAAACTCAAAGGTGTTTGCGCGACACACGAGAACAAACCTCATTGGTTCTTGCAGAAACGCAAAGGTGTTTGCGCGACACACGAGAACAAACCTCATTGGTTCTTGCAGAAACGCAAAGGTGTTTGCGCGACACACGAGAACAAACCTCATTGGTTCTTGCAGAAACTCAAAGGTGTTTGCGCGACACACGAGAACAAACCTCATTGGTTCTTGCAGAAACTCAAAGGTGTTTGCGCGACACACGAGAACAAACCTCATTGGTTCTTGCAGAAACGCAAAGGTGTTTGCGCGACACACGAGAACAAACCTCATTGGTTCTTGCAGAAACTCAAAGGTGTTTGCGCGACACACGAGAACAAACCTCATTGGTTCTTGCAGAAACTCAAAGGTGTTTGCGCGACACACGAGAACAAACCTCATTGGTTCTTGCAGAAACGCAAAGGTGTTTGCGCGACACACGAGAACAAACCTCATTGGTTCTTGCAGAAACTCAAAGGTGTTTGCGCGACACACGAGAACAAACCTCATTGGTTCTTGCAGAAACTCAAAGGTGTTTGCGCGACACACGAGAACAAACCTTATTGGTTCTTGCGGAAACTCAAAGGTGTTTGCGCGACACACAAGAACAAACCTTATTGGTTCTTGCAGAAACTCAAAGGTGTTTGTGCGACACACGAAATCACTTATGGGTCATTAAAAATAGCTTAATTTGTGTTTTGAAGATGAATGAAAGTTATATTTGTTTGAAACGACCTGAGGGTGAGTAAATGATGACAGAATGTTCACTTTAAGTTGAACTGTCTCTTTAACTGAGCACAGGATTTGTTTCTCAGTAAGAGCTGAGAAGAGTTGTTGCACAATGCACACACTATTTACCCTAACCCAACAGATCTCCCTGCACACTCTGGGAATGAAACTTATAACAAAGTTAATTGTAGTGGAAAAATTAATGGCCAGTGATCCCATAACACAGCGAGGGTCCCTGCATTCCAGAACAGAAGCACCATTTCCATGTGCAGGTCAGCCTTTATGGGGAAGCTCTGAAAGGCATTGCATTGCCAGCCAAGCAGAAAGGAACACCAAGTAACTCAAATTAAAGAGCTCCGACAAATCACTGAAGTCACAAGCAAGAGCAAGAGATTCACGGTTTGCAGTGTCTAAACATTTTGCAGTTCTCTGGATATTTGGCATTTGGAATTGCCAAAATGGTTGCTTTCGTTTGATGGCGTTCCCATATTTAAGGATATTTTCTTTAAAAGAGTGACATACAGTAACAGCCCCCTATCTGAACCTTTGTGCCTTGAACTCCAGGGAATGAATATGCACAAATTTAAAAATAGACTCAAGAAAAGTTTTAAACGGTGAGTTATATAATATTTGTGTTTTCTTTGATAGCATGGCTGTTTATTGTTAAACTTCCACCGAGTTAACATGGTCTTCGTCTCTCGAGGTTGGTGGTAATGTGTGTGGACACAGAGACATCCATTTAGCTCAACCAACCACACAAGGACTCGACCGTGACTCATCGATTATGTGATGAGGATCTTACCAACCATCTGCACAGAAAACATGGGATACGTGTTGTTTCCAAACGTCTTGGAAAGACTGGCAGCCCTTCAAAAATATTATAAACCTCATAATATAATAAATACATATATAAAGGACATGGACAGTTTTCTAGTGTTTGTTGAAAAGGCTAGTTTTGAATATTTTTTACATCACCCATGTGTAATTTTAATTATAAAATTGTATAATTATATAATTATGAAGATATGCACAATGGTTCAAGTTGTTTTGAAAGAAATTAATTATTTTGTTCAACAAGGATGCATTTAATTGGTCAAAAAATATATTTATAATAAATTAAAAAAAGATTCATCAAAGAATCCTGAATTTTTTTTGCATGATTTTCATACAAATATTAAGCAGCAAAAATGTACAATTAAGTTTTCAAACTTTCAAATAATAAGAACATTTATTAATAACCGAGTACCAAATCATCATATTAGAATGATTTCTACGTGACACTGAAGACTAGAGTAATGATGCTTGTATTATGTTTATTATTGTATATGCTTGATTGTATTAATCTCTCAAAATATGACTTATTTGTACAGTATTTTTAATCAAATACATTCAGCCTTTGTGAGAAGAAGAGACTTTTTTTTAAAGCAAAAAAATTATTAAAAAATCTTACCGACCCCAAACTTTTAAACGGCAGTGTAACTAAACCCCATAATGACATTGAACAAATGTTTGTAATTCAGTTTTATTCACCACAAGCTATAAATTGAAAAAATTGCAGAACATGCAATATTTAAACAGCAATTTACCTATAAAAAGAGCCTTTGGGGGGAGTTTATAACTGAAATATGAGCCACTTGGCACCATTTATTTGACATTCTCCAACGTCATAAACAAATAAAACCTGTAATTCTTTCTTGTAACAAAAGCTATTTTGTGGACAACTGCTGTGAGAAAATAATCATTTATGTAAACAAAAATACAATAATGCCAGTCAAGTTTATCATCGTTCAGGTCTTTGACTGAAAGTGAACCTAAATAAATAACTAAATTGAACAGAAAGGATGTGTTTAACAGTATAGTCTGTGAATGAGACAGACCTCTTCAGATCTCTTCAACCCTGCGGTCTCTTCTCTCAGCGATCATCTCACAGATCTCCAACTGGGACTCTCTGGCTCTGGGTATATGGTGCGGAAAGTGAGATTTATCCGAGGCCCGCGGTCATGGTACTCCTTTGCGACCTGGTGCTATTCAAAAAAACATTAATAAATGTTAAAACTGCACTCACAATGAGGCAATGTAGCCAATAAACCAACTTAAATAAGGTTAATCAGCATTGGCGTCCTCCTCTAAAGACAGCGGTGATGCATGATATGTATTTAATATTTCAAATACACGATTACACATGGTGTCATGTATATTTGGACAGACAGATGATAAAGAATGTAGCTTGACTATGCAAAAGTAGTATGTTTACATGCACAGATACAGTGTTGAATTGGTGCCCACAGTATTTTTGACGCAGAACGTCCCTTTGACAATTATGTAACAGCTTTCAAAGCCTATACAAATGTTGTGATCATTTTAAAGGAAACTTAGTTAACTTTATTTTGACAGGTCAATGAGAGTTATGTCAACCTAATAAGATCGCCTGAAAGCTTTTTGGCACAATCCGTGAGTGACCTTTCTTAAACGGTTCTGAGATGTCGCCATTAAATGTTTTTGACCTTTATCTATTCTTTGTGCCTCACCAAAGGCCTGTGGTTCTTCTTGGAGTCGGATTTCAAAAACAACTCTTAAACAGGATTAAAATAACTTCCAGCAGGTTTTTACATTAAAATGCAAAAAAACAACAACAACAAAAAAAAACATTTACTTTTCTAAGTGCACTCATCTACACTTTATGTATAAATGTATGGCGTCATGACATGTCATTTGACGATTAACTGCAACATAATCAATAGAAAATGTACAAAAATGCAAAATAACCCTGTTAAAGGTGCATTAAGCAACTTTTCATGTTAAAAATACCCGTTTTCTAACCCATACATGCTTAAACAATTGCCTGATGGGCTGAATGAGCCCTTCTCTGATCACTGAGATTGTCTCTATAATCCTGTACAGTAAAATAAATAAGAGGGATTCGGGTCGGAATTTGAGACTGGGCGTGACGTCATGCGCGTTCACGGCACGCTCACCTGGCTATGTCTGGCAGGTTTGTGTATTCGCAGCCATTCTCCGTAGAAGATGGATTCTAAGAGACCGGCTTGTAGTTCATTTCAAACACCAATGCAAACTCCACGTAAGATAAAAAAGAAAAGAAAACTTTTGTTGTTGCAGTTTTGCTTGCCGCCACAGGGGGCATAGTTCTGCAAAAACTCAGAGACTTGCGCAATGCACCTTTAAATGAAATTTTTAAAAAAAAATTAAAAAAGAAAGAAAAAGAAAAGAAAAGTGAAATGAGTTTTTAAACATGTAAAATAACTTGTTAAATAAAACTACGAAAAAGTGGGGGGGAAATCTGTTAAATGAAATTACAAAAATGTATATATATACAAATGTAAAGAACCATTAAATGAAATTAATTAAAAACCAAACTAAATTAACATTTTAATTTACATAGAAATGATAATACAATATTATGATATTGTGAATATCATAATATTGTATTAGCATTTCTATTATCATGAAAAGTCGAGTTTACATTTTACAGAAGCATGTTTGTGCTGAAAAGAGTGACTATCACGACTTAATTTAAATGAAAAGCATTGCATTGTTTTGTGATTTCTCTCCAGTGTCTGTAGTATTTTAGTGTTTTATTTTTTGCAAAGTCTTTCTTGGAAACACTGTCCGCTTCAGTATGCTGTGAAGAAACATGTTCATGTTCCCTCTTTATACAATTACACAGACTCTCAATGGCAAACGGTGTGACCGTTCCAGATCATCCCAATCACATGTGATCAGTTTTTTCAGAATGTATTGTAGAGCCAAAACAAAGGAACACTATCCCCCCCCCCAACCCAAACCCAAACCCAAACCCCAACACACTGATTTAGCCATTTTCAGCCTTTCTTCACAGTCTGGCTTATCAGCAGCGTTTTTAAAGCAGACTGTTATTAACTGGCAGCTTCGCCGCTCATTTTAGACTAAACAAATGCTCCTGCCAGTTCTTAGAATCACATTAAATCTCGAATAAACTCTCGGTAAAAGTTCTTGTAAATCGGCTCAAATGGTTTCCAGGAGGGTGATTCGATTTACTGATACTGATCTCGCCAAAGACACAATCACTTCACACTATCTAAAATACCAGTGAAATCTTAGTGTTTTTCTGCTCCCGTCTGAGCTTGTGGTGCGACTTAGCAAGAAAACAGTGCTTAGATTTCTGACTCTGGTTAACTGATTCTGTTGTGCTTATCAAAATCAGATCATTTCTTCAGAGCAGTACCTGCCAGTCCTCCTGTGTGCAGCCTTCCATGAGCAGGAGGGTCCCGTGGGCCAGCGGGATGCGTATGCGCTCCACATAGCTGTAGTCTCCATTGTCCTCCTGGAACACATACACCCAATTTACCATGACCTTCAATTCATTTAACATCCACACACAACATTTAGTCACCTGTTGGAAAACAAGCTCAAATAATGTTTTACAAACATTTTCCATTCTAAAAAGAAGGAGAAAATGACTAAATTACAATAGTGGCAGAAACTTTCACTGACACTGTAATCAGGATTCTGATAAAAGTATTAAGATTTGCCGTTTTTAAACTAGGGTTGCACTGATGTTCAAATTCTGACCGGTGCTGAACTCCAAAAATTTGATGAATTAAAACGGTAAATTCATAAAAAATAAAACACTAAAATAAATTCTACAGGTGAATTTAGGCAATACAACATTATACATGTACAGCATGAAAAATGGATATTCACTTATAGATTTGCTAAACATTACATTAAACCGTGTTATTTAATTATTAAGTGTTTTTTCTGATAAAAAATATTGTCTGCAAATAAAGCTAGTTGGTACAGCTGCACAATTTGGCCAAAACATTTGTGATTCTACATATAAATATGACTATAATAATAATAACAATAACAACAATAATAATATTTTGTATTATGATTAGTATTACCATTATGAGTTATTACTAAATCAAAATAAGAAATATTACTACTGTAATATTCCACTGTAAAAAAAAAATAAAAATTAAATTTTTTATAATAATAATAATACCGGCAATTATCATTTTTATTATTAGTATTATAATCACTAAATAAAAATAAACAAAAGAAAAATTATTACTAATGTAATAGTTCACTGTAAAATAAAAAATGAGATTTAAGAAATAATTAATCATAATAACTATTATTTATTTATTTATTTTACAGTACAATTGTTAAGATACAATAGTAATATTTATGGCTACAATAAATAAATCGATTAAATTTAACAATAACACTATTGACTTCAGTAGAGCTGCTTATAGCTGAATTAAACTCATTTTAAAATGATGAACTTTGCAGTATTGTTGAATTTAATTGGCTAAATTGAGCAGAATAATGACATCATTGTCTTTAACAGAGCTGCTTTACAATTGATTATGAATTTGCTTCATAATTGATCAATTTTGCGACATCACCACTGTTATTGAACTGAATCAACATTGAACTGAATTGAGTTAAATAATGACACTATCGTCTTCTGAAAAGCTGCTCATAGCTGAGTTGAATGAACTAACATTGTCTTAACTTTTTTCAGTTCAAATGTTAAACCATCAAGCTCTTGTCCGGTGGAAAACAGCAGATAAAGCTGCCAGCCATATCATGATTTTGGTTTTATTATGATTAATCGCGCTGCCCTAATGCATCGTGCATCATTGTGTAAACACCATAATTCCCATCATTTAAACCCTAGTATGACTGTGACGAGTTATAAATGGCCCATTCGCAGACTCACAGGAAGTGGCTGCTTTCGGAGACTGAACACTCTAGTGTCACCCAGACTCAGAGAGGCGATGGTGGGCTGGGGTCCTAATGAAGGCTCGCTGTCACTGTGCCAGCCAATACTGTCTTTACCGTCCCGGTACAGGTTACACAGCAATGAGTTGAACGTGTGGCCGCTCTTCTGCTCAACAGCCAGACGCAGAGAGCTAAGAATTGGAGGCCACTATAATACAAGAGAAATATGGAAAGAGATGCTTTAAAGGAACACTCCACCGTTTTTTTAAATATGGCTTATTTCACCTTCTTTCCTACATTTAGATAGGTGGGCAAATGCATTTTTGTCTCAGTGCATGCGTTGTTTTAGTTTGACAGGGTCGGCGCTAGCTTAGCTTAGCACAATGAATGGAATCCTTTGTTGCCAGCTAGCATGGCCTGAGTAAAAGTGATAAAAAAAAAAAAAATTATTAGGGGGAAGCCCAGGCGAAGCACTGCTGCTTAGGCGAAGCACTGCTACTTGGGCGCAGAGATATCACGCAACACATGAAATGTCAACATACCGGCGTGAATAGTAGCTGGCTATTTTTCCTACAGTACATGAATGGCAATGAACATGGCTAATTTTGTGAGAGACGAAGAGGGTGACTTCTCAGACAATCAAGAGCCAGAACCATACCTGAGTTTTCAAAAGATGAGCTGCGTGCTTTGGAAATAGAATGACAGGAGGAGGAGATTGCGTTCGCTCAACAGCCTGAGGACGTGAGGATGAGAGCCAACACGAACTGGTGGTGTGAATGTGGGGGAATATGCCAATCTATCCCGACTGAAATAGTGTCTGAGCTGTAGAGAGTGGGACATTTTTTGCCATCGATGACCAGGCTCAGCGCGTCAGATCAAGATGAGCGTGCCGGCAGTTGTCTCACAGTTACCGAGGATTTCACGGCGTTGATCCATCCTGCAGTAACTTTTACTCTATTTTTTTTCCCGGTGTGATAAAGTGAACTGGAAAAAAAGCCCCATGCCGAATGGACCAAATGGACAACTGTCCACAGAGTAAGTGATTATTTTAAACATGACGCATGTATAGATCGAAAAGTAAATGTGGATAGGAGCAGGCTTCACTCAATGTGTACACTCGTCAATTTTAAGAGTGCTGGCCTAGATAATTATAATACATGAAGTGGGAGAGAGGCCGCACTATGCTTAAATATATTTTTATTTTTATTTTTAGTTGCACAGACGCGTTTCAGCGCGTCTGTGTAAATAAAAATAAAAATATATTTAAGCATAGTGCGGCCTCTCTCCCACTTCATACATGTATAGATCGACCCATATTATACCTGTATTCACATTCACATATTATACCACATATTCACATTTCATGTGTTGCGTGATATCTCTGCGCCCAAGTAGCAGTGCTTCGCCTAAGCAGCAGTGCTTCGCCTGTGCTTCCCCCTAATATAATCCCAAGTCAATATCTGCCTAGGAAATCACCTAGTGTTAATCTGCATTGCTATTTGTACTCGTTGTGAATACGCAGGCCACAAGAAGTAATTAGGTGGGTTTTTAATTTTTTTATCACTTTTACTCAGGCCATGCTAGCTGGCAACAAAGGATTCCATTCATTGTGCTAAGCTAAGCTAGCGCCGACCCTGTCAAACTAAAACAACGCATGCACTGAGACAAAAATGCATTTGCCCACCTATCTAAATGTAGGAAAGAAGGTGAATAAGCCCTTTCAAAAAACGGTGGACTGTTCCTTTAAGATGTCATTCTTGTTTGCTCACTTGCTAATGTCAAAACAGCAGATCATACGATTTACCTGAGCATTGGCCTCCATAGTGGAGCGTGAATATGTGTATGGCAGTTCTCCATACCAACAAGTGAGTCTGGGTTCCTCATATGCATCACCTGAAGTGCAAAACACAATGAATATAAAGTAGGTTCTGCTATTTGTACTTTCAATACTGCGTAACATCTATTGGGAGTTTAAAGACAATTCATATCCAGTAATACTCAGTTACAGTTGGTAATCTGACTGCACTGACACTATTGAATGAGAACAAAACCTCAACTGAACTGAGCTGGATACTGAACTTAAACTGAATTGAATCAACAATGAATTGAATTGAGCTGATTAATGACACTGTTGTCTTCTATAGAGCTTGAAACTGAATTTGTTTCATAGTTGATACATTTCGCAACATCAGCACTGTTATTGAACTGAATCAACATTAAACTGAATTGAGTTGAATAATAGAATTAATAAATAATAGAATTATTTCTATTCTATTAATAATGACACTATCGTCTTCTGAAAAGATGTTATACAGCTGAAATTGAATTTGTTTCATAAATGATGAATTTAGTAACATCATCACTGTTATATTCCTATTTATTACTGTCAAGCTGCTTCAAAACTATCTGTATTGTATTAAGCGCTATATAAATAAATGTGACTTGACTTGATGATGTGTCGATCTTCAGCGCACCAAATAGGGGCTGAAAGTTTGCGTAACCAAAACATATTCGTCAAAACAAGTCTCGATCAGTCACAGTCATACGTGAACTACTCCTGATCCAAAGCAAATGTTTAAACATTTGGTATATTTGGGACTTTTGAAAAAAAATGATGTCGGTCCTGAAAGGTAAACAGACGAAAGAACTGGAGGCAGTGGCGTTCCTGCCAATTTACTGATGAAGAAGGACTGGAAAGAGTGAGTCACTGTGGAAAGTGTACTTCGTGAACACGTCTGAGTGGGACAGAGGCAGAATGTCATTATATGCTTATTTTCATTCTCCTGTTTAGCACCAAGGCTCAACGTATGTTCATATGCTACAGGAAAACATTGTTTTTGCTGCTTTTTCATTATTAAAATGAGCTAAAGCAACACAATTGCTGAACATTTGATCACTTATCAACTTAATTTCATTGTGTTCAGTCCACTTATATACTGTATTTAAAAATTGAGGCTTAAATCATTTGTGTTGGGACTTCATGAAACATTTTTGCTGCATTAACTGAAACTGCATGGGTTGATTCTTAGTTCCCAGCATGCTTTGCATAGAACTGAATTGAAAGAGTAAATGTTTAAATGAAGTGTTATTTTATGCATTTTTGAGTAAAGGCTTGATGTTCAGTTGGACATTTAAAGAGTTTCTGACTCACTTTTTGATAGACAAACTGAAATTTCTAAGGCCTTTTTTTTTTTACTGATTTTCATAAAGTAAACATAATAATAACTTTCATATTGTTAGTAATTCAAGATGAGCACTTACTGGACTGAGGAAACTTATGTTTACTTGATTATCCATCTTGGAATAATGTTAAATAATGAATAATGTTAATTAATGAGTGTCAATTATAACCCTTCAAGCTTTTGAGAGATGTTTATTTGTGCATCTCTCATTTATCATAGCATTATAAGTTTTGCCTCCACAACGAAAACTACAGAGCTACTTTGATCATAAGACTAAGACATTTTATTGGGAGATATAGAGTGACAACTGATATTTATTTGCATTTTATGAAAGTATTCTGCTATACTGTTAAAAATATATTATTGATTTTATTACAAGCTATCAGAATTTCATCATACTTTTTGACCATATAAATATCAGCAAATGCACCAAATTGCATTTTTTTTTTGCTCGGTTTGGGCCTTAGAATAAAATTAAGGTGCTTTTCCTCCTCAAGTATGAGCTCTATATGAGCTATATCATACTATACGAGCCAAAAAAGCCTGATGCACCACATTTTTTTTCAAGATGTTTTTAATATTTTGTCTAAAGGTTCAATAATTGTTTTTACGTTCAAAGAATTTGATTTTCTGACTATTATTTTAATGTCAGGCTTTACGGGGTTAATCTTGAACATAATCTCCAGAGGTTAAAACACTATTTCCCCTTCCCCAATTTACATGTGACTTACCCATCATCCTAAAATTGGTCTTTTGTGACCAGGGCAGTTCAGCGAGCAGCTTACTAAACATCCAGTCTGCCTCCTCCTGCTGTAGGAACCCCGGTATGAGCCGCAGTCTGGCCAGAAACACAGTAAACAATCACCTAAATGCAGGAAATGTTCTTTTGAAGGTGATTTTTTTTTAGTTTATGCTACTCTAAACTGAGTATTCTTACCGGGACACACCAGTAGGCCCCTGACTAATCTCATAGTCACCGGCATTTCTGGGAAAAAGAAAAAAACAACACAGTGAATATATATATATATACGTGGCATGTCAATCAACAGGGTTTTATTGCTTGAAAGTGCCTTGTACTGAGTCACTCACTCGATCAATTTCTCTGCAGGAATCTCTCTGATGGGCTGACAAAAGACACAGGATAAATTAGAGACACTTAGATGTGAGCACTGTCCAAGAAAACAGCATATAAAAGCTACAGAACGGCTCTTACGTCAGGCTGATTGAACTCAAATGATCGCGGTCCGTATTTCCACGACCCTGACTGGACATCTTTAGCTGAAACTTAGAACACAAATCATATTAATTTAATGAACCATTCAGGAATCACACTTATCACTGTAACAAAATGAACAGAAGCAGAAAACAATACACTGATACACTGTACTACACCTATATTGCCTGCTTTGTCTTCTGAAGTGCATTTATAAAGTTAGTCAGTGTTTTTTTAAACAAAGCAAAAATCCAATTACGTTTTATATAAACTTTCATACTTTCTCTGACCCTTGTATTTAAACAGGCTGTTTTTGCTACTGTACCTTTAAGATTTCTATATGTAAATGATCTGTTTATGATGATTGTATTGGGTATTGGCAAAAGTTTACAGTGTGGGTATTCAAGGGTTTTTTTGAACAATGAATTTCCATGACTTTTCCAGTCATGTAATCATTTGGGGAAATTATTTATTTAATCATTTATGTTAATAATAATATAATTTACTAAACTCTTAATTTAAAAATAAAAAATCATTTATTTATTAAAGTTTCCATTACTTTTTCACAACCTCTCAGCTTATTTGATATTACTGCTTAAGGATTTTGGAAAATCATTTATTTGATCATTTATGTAAACAATCATAAAAAAAAAAAATCTAAATCATTTGCTTAATCACTTGATTTAAATGGAAAATCAAGTTTATATATAACTTTTTCTTTTTTAGATTGTATTGATTTACATGACTATTCTACAACTTTTCAAAGATTTTTGAAAATCATTTAAGTAAAAAAAAAAATCAAATAAAAATAATTTTCTCAATAACTTAACTTGCATAAAAAAAATCCCTTGTTTAATCTAGTTTCAATGACTTTTTAAGATTTTATGAATTTCCATGATATTTCCACAACTTTTCATTTTACTGCACAAGGTTTATTTAATTTTACAGAAGAAAAAAAAAATCATAGAAATAAAAAATGATTTATTTAATCACTTTTCAACTACCCTTTTCAAGATTTTATTGATTTCTATGACTTTTACAGGCCTGGAAATCACATTTATTCTCTCAAGACTGTAAAAACATGTTGTGGAATACTAAACAGATGTGAATATGTAAATACTGTATATGTCATTCCAATTTTTTCTTTTTTTTACTATTTATATTACATGTTATAATAAGTATTGGAAAGCTGTCATACCAGTTGGCTGTTGTGGTTTGTGAAGAGGTTTGGCCCAGGAGCCCTGGACCCTCGCTCGCTGCCTTTTATCACTCATCAAAAGCTAAAAAATTATCTGACAAGACAAAAACATATGACGTCCGTGGGCTTTAGTACCTTAGAAGGACACACAAATATATATTTTTTTTTCATCCCAGTTTTACAAATGATACATAGGATTTTGCTGCCATCTTCAGGTATTTTCAGCAAATCACTCATTAAAGGATATCACTCCTATTTCATTCTTGAATGTGGTTATGGGTCAGTTTTTAAAACCAATCACTTCAAAAGTAAGATGAGCATATAGAGAGCCATATTATAAATGCATAAGCATGTTTAATGTAAACAGACTGATGACATCTAACGTTATACTTACGAGTTACATTTTCACACTTCCTAGAGAGCGACATGTTTTAATAACTGTTTAATAACCTGATAGCTGTCCCAAACATTTACACTTTCAATAATACTTACACACAGTCGTTTCGAGTCGATTTTTCTCGTTCTTCAACGCGTTTGAACATTTGTGTAATGTAATACAATCAGTTCTGGTGTTCATCGAAACGTGTCCGGGTTACTACAATGACCGATGAAATATGTCCTACCTTCAGATGATCGTTCCTCCCCCTGCCTTCTGTAAGTACACTGCTATTTGAATATATAATATTCATCATTAAATATGTATTTGCATCATTAATATAATATTGTATATTTGTTTAAAAAGCAACACTAGTGCTATAGATAACCTACTAGACTTTCTATTTGTTTTGTAATATTACAAGTAACCTTTTGTAGGAAATATGTTGAAGCCTACAAAATGATACTGAAAAAAAGAAACGCAGACTTATATAAGGAAAGTATTTGCTCATTTTCAACATAGAACTAACTTTTAATCAAAATTTGATATTAGGCATTAAGCAAAGTATCTTAAAAAATGGTTATACCTGATAAACAAAGTGAACACCTGCATTCAGGTCCATTATGTCAGGCGTTGCCATTTACACAAAGACTATTAGGTAGATTTTAAAAAAAGCAAGATTATTACATTTTAAGAAGTAGAAGATAGCTGTAAAATGCTTGGCAAAGCCTTAAACCTTGAAGTTTTACTGTGCAAGTGTAAACACTGACTGGCACAGATCTGTTGTGCTTCACTCAGGAGAAATTAATGTTCTTTTAGTAAATTAGATTCTGTAGGATTGAGTTCAGTTCCATAAAACGTTTGTTTTGAGAATAACAAAGCAACATTTATCAATAATTCTGCCCTCCTTAAAGGGATAGTTCACCCAAAAATGAAAATTCTGTCATTTATTCACCCTTAAGTTGTTCCAAACCTGTATGAATTTATTGATTCTTGTGATATTGTGAAGAACACAGTTAACCAAACAATTGATGGACCCCATTGCCTTCCATAGTAGGGGGGAAAAATACAATGGAAGTCAATGGGGTCCATAAACTGTCTGATTTACACAATTCTTCAAAATATCTTTTGTGTACAGGTTTGGAACAACTTGAGGGTGAGTAAATGAATTTTCATTTTTGGGTGACCTATCCCTTTAAGTATGCAAAGTGTCAGAGCACCTCAAAACTATTAAGCCATCATATTTGTACAAGTAGATCAGTACTGGATTAAGGACAGACATTAATAGAAATCTAATAAGGAAAAATAAATGAAACAAATCTTCAGAGTTTTATTCAATTTATTTAAAAAGGACAAATACAAGATAATTACAGAAAAGTCATTTTTATTAACAAACAAGCACTTCAGATTGTCATGCATCAATAAAGCAGCACATTGTGTTCCACTCGTCGACACACCTGGAATGAGAACATTCAAGTTAAACCAGGGATGACTAATGAGGATCAATCACCTGGATGTTTCAACTTGACTGGCACTTGTCCATAAACAATCATACAGAGATCCAAGCTATTGAGGTAATCCTCAAATCCATCTTTGGATGAAACCCAAGACAAACTGGTGACATTCCACCATACCTTAAAGTCTTCAGCAGAGAAAAATAATGTAAACGTGCATTAGATCTCCTTTCAATAATCGTGACCAAGTTTTATGTTCTATAAAAAGGCACAGGGTTTCAATAAACCAAAGCTGACAGGTAAACTTCCAGCCTGAAAAGGCCAATGTACAAAAATACACTTAAATCAGACCTTTGGTTTTATATCGATACAGTACAGGATTCAAAAATTAGCCACCATTGATTTGCTAAATATGATAAATTAATGATAAGAAAGGCCAGCACCCATTTATCACTATAAGGCATGATTGCAAACAAGTTTTTTGGAAGTTAACAAGAAGAGTGCAAGTAGATTATCCAAGATAAAAGGAAATATATCTAGAATTAGTAATTAAATAAATATAAAACACCACCACCATATAAATAGCCCTCTGCTTACAACAGCAGTGGTCACAAAACCCTCCTCCAAAATGTAATACTTTGTTCACCCTATAAAGAAAGATTGGTCCTCCCATTTCAGCAACAAGTCATTGTGGAACGTAAGCATGTCCAGATATTTATACATATATATAAAAAAAAAAGAAGGAAAAAAAAGAAACGATTGTGTGTTATAAGAGGAAGCACTTCAAAGACGCGAGATCCAAAATGAATCTCAAATCTCAGCACATATATATTCTATAAAACATCTTGTTCTGTTTGGTTTCCATCATAGAATGTCCTCGACCTATCGCAGCTTTCTCCTCCTGAGGTATCCTCCGCGCTGGGACTTGTTCAAGCGCAGGCCCAGGCAGATGACCAGCTGGATGGGGGCCAGGATGGCGATCACCCAGCCCTGCGGGACACGAAGATAAGAAACAAGGTTAGGGTGACAAGCATGCTTACTAGCTAGGTTTCCATCCACCTATTTTAATGTGTATTTGGGATATCGCATTAAAAGAAGCTGGATGGAAACTGCAAGATGCACTTAAACTACAAAAGAAATACATTCACCAAAATTGTATTTGTTGCGCATCAAAAAAAGAAAAAGACATGTGACTTTGCGATGGGATGGCATAACTGGACCGATCTTTTTGCACAGCATCACCAACGCCGTTTTGGTTGTTCTGAAATGCCTGAGCAAAATCTTTCAGTGTTTCAGTATAATTACCTCCCAGAACTTTCTTACACGACTACATTCCTAAACATCAGGCATCCGCCTCCGAAAGGAAGCGAGTTTTGTCTGCACGCTCTGAAGCTTAAAGGACAAGTTCGGTATTTTACACTTAAAGCCCTGTTTACAGATCGTATCTGATGAAATAGAACGGTTAAGATTAAAATTTGGACACATGCTCCTGTCCCGAGAATTTTAGGTTTATTTCGCTTTTGTGGACCTATTTTGCCAAACGCGTCACACCCGTGATTCTTCCGTTGAGAGCTTGAATAATAGACACTCCAGCCCAGTTGGTGGCGATAATGCACCTTTGCCAATTGCAAGCAAACCATGGGCATTTCATTGAATACACAGAAGAAGCAGAAGAAGAAGCGGCGGAGTAATACCGTAAAGGTGCTGCGGTCTCACAGCACGTCCTATTAAGTCAATGGAGTTGGACAAAAACTACGATAAAACCTGTTGGAATGCATCTTTTTCAGCGATTTTTGAGTGAACACCCCTGACCACTCGGTGAGTTTCACGTCTTTGTAAACGAAAGTTTAATGTGTTTTTAGGACGGAATCTTCCAGTGCATATAGACAACCATTGTGGGGGGGGGAGCGAAATAAACCTAAAATTCTCGGGACAGCAGCATGTGTCCAAATTTTAATCTTAACCGTTCTATTTCATCAGATACGATCTGTAAACAGGGCTTTAAGTGTAAAATACCGAACTTGTCCTTTAAGTAACTTATGTACGTAAATTATTATATACAGTGGCAACTTCCCTTTATCTTAGTGATATTTAGCGGAAGTTTATAAGGAAGTGACGATTTTGTTCTCATCGACTCACTGAATGGAAAATTTGAATAAATCGCATAAAACATTTGCGAATAAAGCACAGTTAAATTCGCAACTTTGGATGGAACATAGCGAATGAATGACTTGTGTTGAATTTGAGACTTGAGGCGAGACGTTCAGGCAGTCGTACCATGACGGCGTGAGGGAAATAGCCGTTGGTCTGGTCCTGCAGTCCCACAGTGTTCAGTTCAGCAGCCACGTAGCGTTCAGGGGTGGGCTTGTCTAGGGTTGGTTTCCTGATCCTCGTCATCTTGGTGGCCACAAAGAAAGGCAGCACACTCTGCGGCAGGGACAGAGAGGTTTGTCATTCATTAAAAACACTTTCAGCGATTTTTTTCAGTTTAATAGGCTATGTATGTATCTATGCATTCCATTCCATCCATCCATCCATCCATCCCTATATCTATCTATCTGTCAAGTCAAGAATTATTTCTATAGCACATTTAAAAGCAACAGAGTTGCACCAAAGTGTTGTACAACAAAACATTGAGCATATAAAAAGAAAGCATAAAAAGAAACCCATGCAGCATACAAAATATAATTTCCTATATATAAATAAATATAAATATCTGCCCTACTTTGTCCCTCCATTTAATAAGGCACATTACAAAAGTAAAGTAGCATTTAATGACAGTTTTCTCACCTGGATGATGATCCCTTTGCTCTTGTACTCTGCATTAAGTCCACGTGAGAAGTAGTCCACGAAAGCCTGTAGAAAGATGACAAGTAAAAATCATCCTCCAAAAATCAATTTCTAAATCCAAGTGAATTTAAGCATTATCACATTATAATGTACAGTATGAAAATTGTATACTCACTTATATTTTATACTCAGATTTGCACATTTAATAGTGTTATTAAATTAATGTTTTTAAAGATTCACTTTAAGTGAGCGTTAGATGATGGCAAAGGTAATCTAAATGTAAAAATAGAAAACAAATGTGCACAAACTATTAAATATACATTATCGACCAATACTAATAAATAAATATAATAATACCACCGAATTTTAAAACAATTGTATGAACAAGTTAACTTCAGATTGTTCCATATAAAAACTTTATTTTATTTCTTTCTGAAACAATTATGATCACTGATGTTTCTGTGAAGACACTTGCCTTGGTGGAGGAGTAGATGGTCAGCAGTGGAAGGGGGAACATGCCACTGGCAGAGGAGATATTTAGGATGACACCTTTAGCTCTGCAATGAAAAAAAAAGGCTAACTTTATTTCAACCGTTCACGTTTGACATTGACATCAAATAAGGTCTTTTTTCCAGCTGTGGAAACCTGAAAGCAGCCCTCACATCAACACACGTCTAATGATGGTCGCCATGCGTGTTGCCATGGCACCAGTTCTCATGCAGTACCCCTGCAGCCGCAGCAGAGTGCTGGGGAGTGCAGAGGGTTGGACCTATTTGTACAAAATTTGCCCAGCGCCGTTATTGGCCCCAGAGTTGCATGTGACTTCAGAGTAGCCAATCGGATCAGTGCATTGTTGCTTTTCAATTTTACACAAAGAGTCGGGGGGAAAACAGGAGGGGAGCGACACTCAGGAGGAAAAACCCTGTTTTGAAAAAGCTGCACTGAATTCCCTTTTAGTGACAGCGGGCGTGTAAGGAATTCCAGTCGCAAATAATGAAACATCAGGACTCACCTTGCCTCCATTCTGGGCAGAACCAAACGAGTCATCTGGCAAAAGAAAAGGGGACAAAAATAAATAACTCTGAAATGCTAATATTGCATTAGAGAGATAGAATGTGTGGGTGGTGAACGAGAGAGAGAGAGAGAGAACGAGAGAGAGAGAGAGAGAACGAGAGAGAGAGAGAGAGAGAGAACGAGAGAGAGAGAGAGAGAGAGAGAGAACGAGAGAACGAGAGAGAGAGAGAGAGAGAGAGAGAGAGAGAGAGAGAGAGAGAGAGAGAGAGAGAGAGAGAGAGAGAGAGAGAGACTACTTACTTGGCACACTGAGGTGATGTTGACATTGATCATGGTGGTGATGAACTGCAAACGGAAATGAAAGGGTGAATATTTCTTCTCAGTAATGTGGCTACTAATATGTAAACCTCCTCAGATGAAGCAGTTACTCACGTTTTCCAAATCAGGGATGTGGAGGAAGAATTCGGGGTATGTATAGGAGATTCCCACATTGTTAACTATGGATCAAGAGACAAAAATAGAAGATTAGATGTGGTTGAATGCGATTGAGAATGTGTATCTGAAATGTTCCAAGAATCACCACTATGTGGCGATAAAGCATCAGGAATGAGATGCGAGCGCCGAACAACACGGACATAAAAAAAAACTCAATCACGATTTCAGGTAAAAAAAAAAAAAAAAAACCTTCTGAGAGGATGAAGCCAAATAAAAGAGGTTTCAAACACAGACAGGGAATCGTGAATGAAACTTGCGTGCGTGTTAGCTTTCGGACAAGAGGTTTGTGTTACTTTCAAGGCTCTCCGTAGAGAGAGAGAATTTTCTTTTTAACTTACCAAGGATTCCAATCTCCAGTCCAGCAAGACCCTTTTCGATTTTAGGATAGATATCAGCCTGACTGTAGTCCACTGCAATGGTTTTTGTTTCCACCTTATATGTGCTTTCTGTAATCAGAGACACAAAAAGACATTAAACGCAGAGAAAAAGACGCAGAGTGCTAAAGACCCCCCCCGAAAACTGCTGAAATGGTCATCGTTCCAGCTGCAGACCTAATATTGGCATTGGAGAACTGTCCAAGATCAGGCATCCCTGCTATTGCTGCTGTTCTAAAAATAGCTTCTCTGGGACTTTGCCCATTGCACCAAAACACAGATTTCTGGCCAGCAGGGGGCACTGCGTACCAAGAAAAAGCTGTCAGAGGAACTTCCTAAATCCCCCCCCCTCCCCCTTCGCCTCTGCTTGTTTGATGTGCCTGCAGCAATTAGAATTTATTGTCCAAAGGCTCATTTGTCTAAACACTGTTCCACTGAGTTATGAGAGGAAAATTCCTCGCAGCAGAAGCATTTTTTATATATATCGAAGGGTTATTTTAAGAACAAGAACACACACATAAATGAGCTCCAAAGACTTTTGTCCTAGGGGCTTGTGGGATACTGCTATCTGTGACTTATAACACCCTAAATGGAGGGTGATCAATGCAAATGTTAGGTTTGAGAACTAGGTTTGGAAAATTACATCCCGGTTCGTGACTAGCCATAGCGTTCCCCCCCATTCTGTGTGTTGCTAGCATGACTGTGGTACTGGGTTTTTCCAGCCTTCTAACTTCTGCAGTTAAGTGCTTGCATTTAAGACCACTAAAAAGTTGATTTTAATAACATTTTAAAGTTAAAACATTTTAAAAATTGCATCAGCATAGAAAGCTGATCATGGGCGAGTAAGGCATTGTTAGTTCATTATTCAGTACACACATTGGGGCCAAATAAGGACAAGACAACTCCTATTAACAATCTCACAGCCAGTCATGATTCATTCATACTAAAAGTAAATGGAGGATAAAAAAAATAAAAAAAAGCACGTTATACATTTATTTGTATTTTTTTAAAGACAGACAGAAGTACGTTGAACACTTTGAGAGGATGTGGGGGGAATTAATAATAATAAATTCAACAACACTATTTTCTATAATATATACTATACAATATTTACTAATTCAGTTTTGTACTTAACTAAAACTATTAAAAATAATTTTCAGTCACTGAAAAAAAAATCTTTAAAAAAAATCTAAAACAACAATTGTTTTCTGTTAGATTGTACTAAAAACTTTGTTTGGTTCATTGCATATAAAGAGATTGAAGAGGAAACTACTTTCACACCAAAAGCCTTAAACGAATGACCACAGTACAATTAGATGCATAGTAGAGGAAACGAGTCCACACATCCGACTGGTCTAAATGGTCGATGTTTGGTCATTTAGCACTTGGTCGGGACAGATGGTAGGACCTTCATGCTATGTGTTCATCATGTGAGCACTGATCTAGCATCCAAGTAATTCACATTTACTGGAACAGGAAAGGCAAACAGTGGTTCGACCTTATTCTGAGAAGTGTGGTGCATGACCCCTGGAGCTTGCGTGGACCTTTGACTGTGCACTCCTGCCAGGCTGCATCAGCTCTGCGCCCAGCCAGTGAACCAGGCCCCCACCCTGCCTCTCAGGCCAGGGATAAAAATAAAGCCTGTTTCATTAACATCAGGAGGACTGTCGGTCATTCACAGAGATGAGCACTGCAGTTTGCCAACACACACACACACACACAGATGGCCGAACACTGACCGAGAGACTTTGCCACGTCGTCGAGCTTCTCCTGGGAACGGCTGATGAGCATCATGGAGAACCCTCGTCGAGCAAGCTAAGAGAAAGAGAAGAGTTTGAATCATCTCATTTATGACAGAGAAACAATGCAAAGCATTTTTGCTAATAACTGCCATGAAAACTCCTAAAAGTGATCCACGTCAGCTTCTTTGGCTATTTTCAAGGCAAAACCATATTGAGTATTAAAACAGAAACTACATAGGATATTCAAGACTATTTTTCCTGACTAGACAATCTTTCCAAGGGTATCAACAGAATACTTTTTCATCAGAGAAGTAGAAATATTACAATACAATAAAATGTTTGACAGATAATGAGCTTTTGACAAATGTAATATTTATAGCATAACATTGGTGTAAAATTGTTAAAATATTCTCTCACATTTAATATGTAAAAACAACTATAAATAAGTTTGCAGCGCTCGTTGTGTTCCGTCTTCCGGTTTGTATTTCCACAGCATGAAGGTAAGATCTTACGGATTTATGAATGAAACGCTCGTTTTAAAATCTTCCCGGTACACTGACATTACAATGCTCGCTTCAAACATTACAATGCTCAGGATTACTTTCGTTAACTGTACAATAAGTAAATCCACTTCAACTAATTACCCTTCAACAGCGATGCCAGAGAAATATACAGAGCTACCGCAGAAACGGAAGTTCAAACACAAAATTCTAAAGATGGCTGCACGTTTGTTTCTCTGGCGCATAAAATCTATTCACACATTTTCAAAATCTTTCCATTTAAGAATTCTGAACAGCACGGCAACCGTGGCTCAACCAATGGCATGTGTTTGGGGGCGGGGCTAGCTGTTTGTTTGACCAATGACACATGAGTCTATTGTCTGAGGGGGAAACCTGTTTGAAAGCAGTCATGCTTTCACATTTTGCACAATGGTGGATTACGCCAATTACTTTTAACTGTTTAGAAAAAGCCAAAGACGAAGCTTGATGTTAGCTTTGGAGTGAGCAGTGACTTGAAAGAACTGTACGAGTTATGAGGTAACATAGGAGTAGTCTTCTAGTCACCCTCCTTCTCTTGGCCTCAGAGTGAAACCTCTGTCTTGTGATGAGTCACTGTGCTTTCCGTGGAGCGAAGAGATAAATAAGAAGAGAAACCCTTACCTCCTCCGCATAGGATTTCCCAATCCCATCCGTGGCTCCCGTCACAACTAGAAAAAGTAGAAAGAAAGACAGGATCAGTTTGCGGCAGCTCAATTACAAATTTTTCACCAAAAACAAGCTTATCAAAAGGGACATTCAGGGCAAACAGGTACTCAAGATACACTAGGTTCAAATCAAAACAACCTTACACCTGCTAAACTTCCAACTTTATTGATGTCAACACTTCCTATATTTGAGCTTCATATGCAAAGACTGTTCAAAGTATCCATTTGTAGGTTGATTTCCCTGAAAAGTGTAAGCACCAACTGTGAATTTTCAAAACAATTCGTTGACGTTAAAATACTCGCATATTAGCTTTATATATAAAGCCAACAATTGGCCATTTCTAAGTTGACATCCTCAAAAAGTGTGTACGCTGACAACGAAACATTACTCTTGTTTGAAAATACTAACAAACCCAACACGGAAAACACTGGGTCAACCAATGGCGTGGGTTTGGGGCACCCAGACAGCAACAGTGGCCCACATCTGGTACGTGGGGAATCCACATGGACCAGATGTGGCTGGGATTTGGGCAGACACCATGTTGCTGTCTAGGGAGCTATCTGTTTGACCAATGGCTGACAAGAACAGCGTTCAGGAATCTGGTTGCTTTTGTTGTTGCTTTTAATTAGATCTTATCAAAAATGCTCTCATATCACAACTCAATATAAATAAATATTCTCAAAAAGTATAAACACTGTGACTAAAATTTGTCATTTCACAATTCCGACCGACAACACCGCCTCAACCAATCGCATGAGTAGGGGGGCGGGGCAATCTGTGCAACCTATATCTATATCCAGATGTTTGAAAACGGTCAAATTTGACATTCCATTTGGTGATGCTAGCAGCACAGAAATGACACCCTTCACATTTACGATTATGCGTTAAAAGCCTGCACAATGAAATATTACTAATATAACTAAGACCATCTCAATGTCCCATAATGCTCGTTTTACAAAACACACACAGAAACACAAAAAGCAAGCAATAAGACAAAATGTGTGATGCTGATCAAAGTGTGGCATGGGCAGTGGTCATTGGCAAGAACAGGGCTGTGGGGGAGAGAACGGGGGGTTATGACGTCTGTAGAGCACGACAGCACAGGAGGGGTGAGGAGGGATCCTGGGGGCTGCTAAAAATAGAAACCAGAGGGAGACTGCGCAAAGTCAGATGTGGGTAGAAAGTGAGAGAGCACGACAACGGGAGTGAGAGCACTGGATCGAAAGAGAGAAGGAACAAAAGAAGGTGATTCACAAGCTCCTTTTCAAATTCATCCCAAGAATGAAGCACACTCGTGTTTGTCTCAATGGGACAAATTACATTAAAGAGATAGTTCAGCCCAAAATGAAATTTGTGTCGTCATTTACTAACCATCATGTTGTTTCCAACCCCGCCTGGTTTTCTTGTGTGGAACATAAATGATGATAATATGAGTAATGTCTGTTTTTTTAACCCATACAATGGAGGTCAAGGGGCACCAAAACTGGTTGGTTACCAACATTCTTAATTTCTTTTGTGTTTTGCAGAAGAAAGTAATTCAGGTTTTGAACAACATGAGGGTGAGTAAATAAAAAAAAAAAATAAAAAAAATAATAATAATATTCAGAACAAATAGTAAATTCTTCAAGACATAACTCTGTTCCTCTAACAAAGCAGCATTTAAAAGGCAAACATAACCCAAAAATTACCGCGCACAAAAAGATGCCGCGCATCGGACTGCATTTTACAAAAGATCAGCTGTAGGCGTTTAACATTTTCACCAAATGTAAGGAATTCCAGACTTAAAGTCAATTGTGCACATACACCAGAACACTTCAAACTGTCCCCAAGTGAGGAGCGCTTGGGGACAATTCCCAGAATTCCACGCAATGAATGGGTTATAGACATGAAGGTGGCGCGCATGTGCTCAGCCACACTGTAAAAAAAATTATATGATCAATAGTTTAAAACAACATGTTTTTACATTGCTTTAACTCAAAATAAGTCAAGCAATTTTCTACTTTTGTTTATAATTTATACAATATTCGACTTCAAGTTGAGTATACTTTAAGGCAGCCATTTCTTTTTTCCTTTTTTTACAGTGCACACTGTGGGCCATCAATCCAGCCTCTCTACTGTCAACCACCATCAAAAATGTACACAAAAATCCAAGACTAATCAACATATAGATATACAGGGACCATTCGGAGGATAATTTAATGCAGAAGACAGATCATAAACAGACTGCTGCCCATCAAAACCCAAGTTTCAAAAGGGGTTTTTTAAAACACCATTTTTTGTTTCCCAATGAGCCTTTCAGTGAACAGTTAATAATAAATAATCATTTAAAAAAAATCTTAGTTTGAAGAACATTTTAATAATCTAAAAACCCTTTTCCATTTTAAAGAACTGTTTGTACAATAGAAAGGTTCTAGGAGTTTTAAAGGTTCTTTTATTGGCATCAATGCTTATATGAAGAACCTGAGAGTGTAGCATGAACAGTATTAGCAAGATGCTACACAAAAGCATGAAACAAATGATTAAAAACAGGCCCAGAAGCAGCTCCCTTTGCAAGAGAGAAAGAGAGAGAGAGATGGCACGAGCAGTCGTGCTCGGGTACATTCACGAACAGTACGTTCAGAAATATGGAGGCGCACAGGCGCACTGGCCCTCCTCCGACTCTATATTCCAGAGCTAAAAAAAGCAGCCGAGTGAGTAAAAATAGCTGCCTCGTCTGGAACAGCCGCAGCACTTGAATACCAACAAGATGCTGCCCGCTCACCCTCAATCTCCCTCTCTCTCTCTCTCTCTGCATCCCCCAGCAACCCAGCTCATTGTAGAGACTTCGGTATGAAAAAAAAAAAAACACAAAAAATGACCGGCTCTTATGGAACAGAGATTTAATGCTTGCAGCAGAGCGGAGGACAATCGTGAACGAAATCCGTGCTTAAAGGGATAGTTCACCCAAAAATGAAAACTGTCATTTACTCACACTCATGTTGTTCCAAACCTGTATGAGATTCTTTCTTCAGTTGAACACAAAAGATGATATTTTAAAGAATGTTGTGAACCAGACAGTTGACGGCACCCATTGACTTCCACAGTATTTGTTTTTCCATCTGGTTACCAACATTCTTTAAAAAAAACATTGGTGTTCAACAGAAGAAAGAAACTCATACAGGTTTGGAACAGGTTTAGGGTGGGTGAGTAATGACAAATTAAATTTTTAGGCGAACTATACTTTTAAAAACAGGGGTGGTGGTGGTGGGGGGGGGACATTGGAAGCTAGTGTAGCGCAATTAAAATGAGGGATGAGGGGGGGATTCTGAAATCCACATTCAGACCGCTACTGTATGCAATCTGTCGCATCACTCTCTCTCCCTCAATGAATGAACTGTTCTCGTTCTTGGCTCGGTAGCACTGCAGAATGATAACACCTCCGCCCACTCCCCCCAAAGCAGCATCGTGCTTTAAATAGCACAAGCCAGTCACATGGCCAGCAGGAAGAAGAAAAAAAAAAACTACACACCAGAGCAGTTCAGCACCCAAAATAGCATCTATACTCGGATAAAGGTGGATTGAAGAAAAAAAAAAAAAACAATGTGGGGGTGAGCGGGTGCAATATCAGAAATAGCAGCAAAAAGCCACATCCGTACCAACACAAAAAAAAAAGAAGTGAAAAATCAATAGTTCTCCCTGCAACAGTTTCCTCCTTGCAAAAAAAATTAATTAGAACAGAAAAGGGCAGAAATAATTCAAAACATCTAAACATAGACCTGGTATATTTTTGGACGCCAGTGCAGAGATGCTTTTTTCTAGGGAAGAGATGCATTAAATATGTGCAAACGTAACACGTGTCATGGACAACTAATGTCAAAGTACTGGATGAAATTAGTGTCTTTAGGACACTAGGCATTTTAAGCTGCATCATGAAAGTGTGTGTGTGTGTGAATATCTAAATTGTTAAAATTAGTGTCTTTTAAATTTTAGCCAAAGAGATCCAAATAAACGTCTGCTACACGCTGCTCACAATGGGATGCGAATTGTAGGTGTAATGTTAAACGCCAGATGGAAGATTTCCTCTTCCAGGAAATAAATAAATAAATGGAGCAGAGTCGTGACAGAAGAGAAAAAGGGAGGGTGGGGGTTCGCAGAGGGCGAACAAACAGATTCAGGAGGGGAGGAAAGGGGTTCTTACTGAGGGGATGAGCAAGAGATGGAGGATGGAGATAAGCTTAGACAGAGAGAGGAGGAGAGGTGGGGGGGCAATTTTACCCAGCATCCTTTGCTCCGGCACGTGGCAACAAGCGTGTTAGTCACATGAACGGCAGCGTTCTCTTTGAAGACCCCCGCCTCTTCAAAGAACAGTCACACGCTGTCATCGTTCACGCCGCGCAAGGGCTCACACATTCACAAGTTGCGCAGCCGACATTCACTCTCTCACGCGAATACGTTTCATTCACATTGTCCCATTTAGCTAGCATGAATGGGCTAATGTTGCTATTCACAAACTTGTGCATATACAGCAAGCAAGAAAAGAAAAGTTGAGCATATTATTATAACAAGCCAACATGCATTTGCTGGCAAGTTTCAACTAAACTGAGAAAGGCCCGGATTTTAAACTGAAAAACCTTTGATTTGAATGTCAAAGCAAGTTTGTGTGACAATCGCCCCCATCCCCATGAATGACTGCAGCTCTATTACATAACTGTGAGGTTTTCAAACACATTCAGTGTTCTAAGGAAGGATGAAGTGAGCCACTGGAGGACAAGAGAGAGAGAGAGAGAGAGATGGGGAAGGGTGGGGGGGATGAAGCTCTAATTCTGGCTTCCTTGCACTGCTCGGTCAGCATCACAACTCAGCTGAGAGAAAGGCCAACCTACCTTGTTCTCTCAGTACACTGCACCAGTCATAGAAACCTAAAAATACTAAGACTCTTACAGTCCTCATACACTGATGTCATTTATGTTGCTTGCATCTATGATCTATGATGGATGTCTCTTCTTCGACATTTAAATGTGAATCCTGTCAAAAACAGGTATGGGTCATATGTCAACCCTAAATTAAAAATAAGAAATCACACTTTGGTGCTTAAAGAAAATGCATTTCTTGAAAATAATGATAATAAATTGCCTTTTTTTTTTTCTCAGTCCAGGTGGAATATACACTTTTAAAAAAAAATAGGCTTTTATTTATATTTAATAATATAAATAAAAACACACACATATATATATATATATATATATATGTATATGTGTGTGTTTTTGATATATATATATATATATATATATATATATGTATATGTGTGTGTTTTTGATATATATATATATATATATATATATATATATATATATGTGTGTGTATATAAAACATACATTTATAATTACATTTATAATTAAATTAAAAAGATGAGGACAAGAATCACCAATGAAAAAAATGTAAGTTATTCTTTGTAATTTGGGGGAAAATGATCATATTTGTAGTCATAATGCAAAATAAATCTTACTTGATCTAAAATAAATGTCCTTTATGCAAAATATTAATTCTCTTATGATTCTGGGGCATGAGATTTAACATTGGAAACCATCAGATTAATATCTGACGAATCTCAGATCCTTATTTATTTATTTATATATATATATATATATATTTATTTATTTATTTATATAGACGCTTACGGGAGCACAGTAAATATGTAAAAACATTTCCAATCTCCTACGTTGTATTAACTAATTTTTTTTATTTAAATGAACTCAATTATAAGGCAACCAGGTATCTTTAAGTTAAACCAACAATATATTTTACAGTGCAAATTCACAAGCAAAAAATTATGTAATGCATAAATAAGTGACATCATAGATTTATTTTAAGCTTTAACAGTTCTAAAACACATCTGGGATTCCTTATAAAAGAATGCGGTCTGGGTTTCCTCTGTAATATGTATAACTTAATAATGGTGAGAGAAAGAGATAGAGAAGCCACATCTGACTAATAACAATGGTCTTATTTTTTTTTTTTAAATAACTAAATGCACAATAACTAAACCACAGGCTTACAACCATGGTGGTGCAGTTCCCAAGAAAGACACCAGGAGTCTCCCGTAAGCGTCTCAGGCCAGGAATGCCTGGTTTTTCTACAGGAACACCACAGGGCCTTTCTCATACATTCCACTTCATGACTCACCTTCAAGCTACTGCATAGTCAGCACATTAGATCTTCAAAAACATATAATTTTTGACATTTTGTGTCCTCATAGCGTCAACATGCAAAGACACAAGTCTGTAAGATGATGCGCTTAGCAAGAGAGGAGGCGGGGGAGACTGCAAACGTGTCAAAGAAGCATCAGTTACACTCATACTGACGTGGACTGAGTTTCGAGATCTGGAAACGCACTCTTGCTCAACCTGACAAGACCTGTGCTTCTGGATTGACAGGGAGAGGAACTCGTTTACCCCATCTCCACTTATTTACATCCACCTCTAAACCGCATACGTTAACCTGAACGAGTCCGACTGGTACCCTGTTTTTTTTGGTTTTTTTGGTTTCAGGGAGTGGTATTCATCAGCTTCATTTTTGACATCACACTTACAGAATGTACAGAAAGGAAATTGTTCAAAAAGTAATTGTAAAAGGGAGTGGTGTTGCCAACTAAGCAAAGAGGTAATTCTTCTTATACAACCTGCCGAGGAAATGTGCAGGTCATATTTCACTCCAATCAAGAGAAACGAGAAATTTTTGCTTAAAATGAAACCAATTATTTTTTGGGGTATTGTGAAATTTCCATGACATTGAGGCAGTTTTCCCCCACACTTATGTAAAAACATGTTTCCAATCTCCTACGTTGTATTAACTACTTTTTTTTTAACTTAAATTAACTCAATTATAAGGCAACCAGGTATCTTTAAGTTAAACCAACAATATATTTTACAGTGCAAAGTCACAAGCAAAAAAATTTATGTAATGCATAAAACATATGTTATTTGAATTGTGAAACATGTTTACACCATGATAGTGTAAACTAATGGGGAGAGTTAAAGTAAAATCAGTACATTAATTTAATAGTAACACTTTACAATAAGGTCTCATTCATTAATATTAATGTATTAACTAACAATGAGCAATACATTTGGTAGGCTACAGTATTTATCAATCTATGTTAATGTTAGTTAATAAAAATCCAGCTGTTAATTGTTAGTTAGTTCACAGAGCATGAACTAATGTTAACAAATACAACATTTGATTTGAATAAATGTTCAAATTAACTAAGATTAATAGGCTAAACGCTGTCGAAGTATTGTCAATTCTTAGTTCATGTTCACAATAAGAAAAGTTTGTAAAATACGTTATTGTCCCGAAAAACAATGTCACAGTCCACAATTAATTGTTTCTATACAGGCAAAATTAGTTATAATTGGTTCGAGTGTTATTTTCCGATATTTTCTCGCTTTTTCATATTTATCGAAAACTGGCTCTAAATCTGGTAAGTTTAGTCCCCTACCTTTAACCTACATTCAACAGAAAACCACATAGCTCACAGGTGATGTCATTGGTTCTGCATACCGGTTATCAAACAGTTAAACAATGAGTCAAAAACAAAACGGGCTGACTTTTACACAAAATATAATTGCTTATTTTTGGAGGGAAGTATCACAGGAACATTTTATTTACAGGTGAGAAAAAGCCCAAAATCTAAAGGGTTGTAGGTTCAAACCTGCTGACAAGTGGTACTTTAAAAAATAAAGATATGAGCTAATGTCATTCGATAAAAATACCCAAATAAAAACCCAATTTTGTTCAGAATCAGCACTCTCACTATAGATACTGCGACCCTCAATTCGCTCTGAATGTGCAATAACCGTGTCGACCGCTAGGGGCGTTGAGTGCTGGTGCACCTGCTGCCTATATAGACAACATCCTAGGCAGTGAAAGACTATGGCATGATGAGCCATTTCAAAATCTTCCACAGTGTGATGAGTTTTGAAGTAACATTATTGAAAGTGCGATTACAGTGTCTGGAGAAAATCCTCGCGCTGAACCTCACGGCTTTTGTACATTTTATACAAGTCTTCCCTCACATGCCGCACGTGGAATGGACCCGCATTATAATTAAGATTGGCGTTTTAAACTGCGTCATGTTGCCAAAAACCAACCTCAGTGCCCTAGTGAGGGGATGAAGCAGACAACAGCGGCCAAAAAAGACATCAAGTAGAAGATTAAACCGCATTTTACCCACGAAAGCAGTGTGGAAAAGAGCGTTTGTCGGGACAAACACTGGCACGCGCAGCCGGGAAAACTGAATAACTGGGTCAGGCCAGGCATAAACGATTGAGGAAAAACTAGAAATGAATCAAATAATCTTGATTTTAACGAAATATCTGGTTGATTATCAAGTATGCGTTTGAAATAAAATATAAGATTAAAAATAATGTTGTAACAATAAACTTTTATCTAATTGGTGGTATTTGACCGAATATAATAAGAGCAAGCTTATAAAAAGATGTCAGACTGAAACACCTGAATGACTCATAGTGTGACATGCTTTCTGCGCATAATATATGAATGTATGGCGCAATCAGTCAACCTGAGACACACGTCGCCTCCATTGACCATACGCATAAAATACTAATGCCTCAATTAGTCTGCTGATCCAATCTTTCCTTAAGGATTAGAAATGTACGTGAGTGGTATTCCTCCCTTCGTAAACGATCACAATAACGTGTTGTATTAAATCTGATGCGCAAAAAAGTTAAAATTATTAGTTCCCTCCCCCCAAATCCATGAAGTTGAGCTTTATTTAGTTTAAGGCTGCGCCAAATGCGCACTACATTTATCCCACCCATGTCCTGCCAGTGCAGGCGCTCATTCCCAAAGCATGTCGTTCAACTTACCTGCCCATTTTCCCAATTTGGGAGATATCAAATCCCCGTTTCCCAGCACCCATATCCTAAAGCCAGTGATGACCAGGTACAACAGCCACAGAGCCAGCGAGGCCGTGGTGAGTGCGCCGACCCAGAAGATCGCTCTGACGGCAGGCTGTAGCGTCTCCACCACGGGTAACGACTCCATGTCTACGGCTGGCTGTGCGTGGTGGTGGATGACCTGCAAAATTAGTCGTTATGCACTGCTTTAAAAGCTTCAACGTGTGCGCCCCTTTATAAGCAGGTTGTGGCATCACACCCCTACAACTCCTCTAACGTACTAGTCTATCCAGATTTAAGTGCACACCTCCCACATACTCCATCACCGCCCATGCGAGCCCACGTCCATTGTTGATTGGTCGAAACTCGCGTCCGTCAATCGAAACTTACCGCTTATTGGCCACCTTGCGCGTCAATCACAAAGAGTCCATTCTCATTCATTCGGTTGCCTGTTCCAATGGGGCGGGACCAAAAACTATTCTGCGAGAGAAGCGATTGGACAAACATTACGGTAACCTCCATTCAAATAATTTCATTGGTTGTGATTCAGAACTGGTTTTTCTGTTTCAGTGAGGGTTACGAAACCTCCAAACCCACGCGTCCAACGATCACCCCCCACACTGTTTTATGAATGAAGGTTGTTACTTATTGGCCACGAGGACTCATATTGTCCCGCCCCCGCTGAGCTGTCGCTACGATTCTATTGGCCGGCACGAACGCCAGTCACATTCATTCAGCTGCGCTGTCACACCAATGAGTCATACCCTGAGAAAAAAAAGGACTGGCATGCTTATTTGCTGCATTTTTCTTCGACAGGCACATGTATGACTCGATTTTTCCACTTTCTTGGTTCTCCGAAGAACATAGCAACGTTTGTGAATGAACTAAAATCCCTCAAATCACAGTGTATAATCACAGTTTTCACAGTGCAGATACAAAGGACACATCTATCTATCTATCTATCTATCTATCTATCTATCTATCTATCTATCTATCTATCTATCTATCTATCTATCTATCTATCTATCTATCTATCTATCCTCCATGTCTACGGCTGGCTGTGCGTGGTGATGATGACCAGCAAAATAAGTTGTAATGCATTTTCCACCAGTTCTTTGTAGTAACAAGCGGCTTACGCGCTTGGATAGGAAGATACGTGTTTTTACGTGACTATTTTACACCGTAAATAGCGTACAGCCTAAGTTAAGATGATTTGAACAGTGTTATTTGGGGAAACTCTGCTTATTTTATAATGTAGACACGCTCATTATTCATAATTCTCACGGTGAACATCCTCGCGTGTGAAACTACAATTACCACACAGCAGTGCTGCACCAAAACATCGCGAGAACTCTGGGCGCGAGTAACGCGGAAGAGAGGATGGTTATGTAAACACATAGGCACGTAGTAGGTATGCAGCTGAGCAACCTGTGAAAATACAATTTAAACTGTTGTGAAAAACATTTTTAATCGACTGCAGGAATGAAAGCGATACGCGAGTGTTGTACGCGGTGAAACTCGCGTTTGGCTCTTTGCTCGTGTCTAGCTTGTCAGGTTGACATTCAGTCAGACTAACACACAGACTGGACCACTCCAACACATTCATCCATGTATACTGTCGCCATTCGGTTCAATCACGACCCGAAACTTAACTTAAAATATAAGCCCACCGATTCGTGCACAATATAAGTAACGCATGAAACATGTAAACCACATAGTGTTTAGTAGAAAAAAGCATTGGCATCGTGGAGAAAAACATTTTAATGTCAGTATTTTGAATTGTATGATGGTCTGGCTGTGGAAACCCCTCTCTCTGTGTATTGCTCTCACGCTACTTTTTGTCTTTTTATATTTGAAAGGCTCATACACGAAAGTTTTCAATATATCAGTTTTGAAGATTTTTCCCACACTTATATAAAAATAAGCAAACAGACTCTAAAATATCGTCAAACATTTTATTTCTACTGACATGGGACAGAGAATACAGACTGATTACAAAATACATGATTCATCACAACTTCGTCACGTCAACAACAAACTTCCAGCTTTTTGATTTTGCAATATGCAGTCACTTTAATTACACCATACACTACCTACACCATATACAGCTTACTTCATGTAATAAAAAGCTAAACAATTAGTCAAATAGTTCAGCATATGTTATCTAAGTGCACTATATAGAAATTATATACAAAAACATAGGAGTGCAAAACTCGTTAACGTCGTCCAGCAAGCACATGTAACTCATTTCACACAATACAACTTCAGACACGTAGGGTTGCATGATACACAAAAACAGCAAGGCAGAAAAAAATGTATAAAAATATAAATTAAATAAAAATATATTATATAAAATATATTAAATAAAAATATAAGACACGTAAAGCACAAATAATCTGATACATAGACCACTGTTATTTTTTGTTTTTATTATACTACAATGGATATAATATAATACTTTGATAAATTATGCAGAATCTAGATATTTTTACTTTAATATCATTTGCTTATACAACCCTTAAAACACAATTATCGACATTACTTCACACACACACGCACACACACACACACACACACACACACACACACACACACACACACACACACACACACACACGTTTCCTCTCAGTCTTTCACGTAACACATTATATATTCATGCTTTCCGTCCTCGGCACTCACAGATCTACCACAGACATCTTAAGATGAACTCGACGCTTATAATCTTAATTTTTTTTTAATTCAAACATATTTTCTATTTCTATTTCTTTTTCTGCTCTACCCAGGCCCTCTGACCTTTTGACAATTCAAACAAATCATTTTTCATATTAATTGTGCTCAAAATGGGCCATAAACACTAGTTATGAAACATTATTACATATATATATACGATATAATAAACTAATTTAGGGAAAGCACGTATAAAAACAGCGTAATGGTCATAAGCTCACTTGGGCCGTGTGAGTGATACGTCAGCAGCAGCAGCGCGTTTCAGCACCACGTGCAGTGGACAGCTCCAGCTCCCCATTCAACTGTCTGCATCTTCAGTAATCTGAACAAACTATAGGATCCCAGAAATATGCAACCCTCGCAATTATAAAGCACCACAAGCTAAAAAAAACCATCCGTGTGCTACGCCTGTAATTTTCATACTCTTCTACAGACGCGGACGTTTAATGTGCTCACGTTCTTATTACCAGAGTCACAACAAATCCATTCAAGCTACATATAGACTATTATTTAATTAGCACAAATAAGATTAAATCCGACTACGTTTCCCTCCGCCTCTTTGCGTATTAAAACAACACAAGCGCTCTCATACGTTTCGTCTATAGTTTTCCAACTAATGCATCTATATATGAATTTATGTGCAATTATACTTTTTTTTTAGTAGCTCAAACACTTTATACGTTATCATTTTCATATCCCCTTAGGTCTCACGCAGCTCACACGTGACATGCGTCTGGATGTGACAAAGTAAGCAAAGTCCAGCTCATTTATTAAAACCCAGATAGTTTACAGACAAATATTGCAAATACCTGACGGTGTTATTGTGTTCCTAAAAAGAAATGAACTTGCTGAATATCCATTAACAGGTGTAAAGCAGTCTAACAGACGTTGGTTTGAAGTTGATCTTCTGGGCAGGATACAAGGTAAAGTTTTCCCAGATTTTCTTATCCTATGGGGGGGGGGAAATAAAATACGTTTTAGTGTTTTTAAAAAGATCACATCTTCTGAATCATGCATCATTTATGTATCACCAAAATAAAAAAAAGACTGATGGCATTAAATAAAACTAAAATATATATTTAAAACATATATTTCAGGTTTTTGTCACCACTTCTGCTCATTCAGAAAATATAGTATTTTATCTATCAGTTTATAAGGTGAAAATCATACTAATCTCCTCTATAACATTTATTTATAGAGAAGTTCATATACTGACGCAGGCCACATTATGTGGTTAAAAAAATACAGACACTGATCAAATTCCACATACCTTTTTATTTTTCCCTCTCACATTTGAAAGTTCTGGATCAGACGATTAACCGTATGACCTCATCACGATTTTATCACGGCTGAGGCCTTTGCCACGCTAGACGGGTTTCGAAAGACAAAGCATGCAAAAACAGATAAAGAGTTATGATTTCAAATATCAACAGGGATTTTAGAACATTTACAATAATATAAATATTTGCTTAAGTTGTGTTCTTTAACAATACATATTTTTCACACAAATAGTCTGAGAAGCATGCTGTGCACACACACACACACACACACACACACACGTCACATGCACATCCACATGTATCATGTCCACTTCCATCCTTGTGCATCATTTTATTAGATTTCAAAACAACCTTTTCATATTGAGCACAACTGTACAGATACCAATTATATAAAACAGACAACATCCTGTATTCCACATTAGTCCTGCTTTCTTAAACATCTAAAATTAATGTTGTGAAGAATAACTGCTGTAAACTATTAAAGTTTGAGCATATCTGTATTTAAGATTAAAATGATACAGTGTTTAAAATTATTCAGGGTCATTTTGTATTATAGAAAAAGCTGTAATTTAGCTCATTTACTTGTAAAACAAACCCTTAAATATAAGATGCGCATTAAATATATTTACAAAACTGTGCATTTAGACTTATAACGCATTTAAAAGAAAATATAATCAATCAAAATGTAGCTAAATTATCTTTAACAATGCATTCTGATGTGTTGTATTATATAACTGCATGTCTTTGGCTCGTCTGCCCTGCCGTCTCTTTCTCAAAGCTCATGCATACGTTTCACAACCTCTCGGCCATGTGCTCACAAACACACACACACACACACACATACAGCCCTTTACATGTGCGCAGACAATTGAACGCAAGTTTTTACACACACACTGCACTTACACACTCATATATGCTTGCATTCACACACAAGCGGTTTTAGGGCCTCTAAACAATCACATAAAGCCTTACAACATGAACACACACACATCCCTGTATGCTCTTACAGTACGTAAATACACAAACATAATCATAATATCAGTACAACTGACAAAAACACACACGTCCCTTTAGACACACACTCAATCATATGTACGTTTCTTATTCACACAAAACATTTTGCACACACACACACAAATAGAGGCCTTGCCATAATGATACAAAGCTTTCTGATATACACTTACACACATTTTGTTCATAAGCAAATGTCACACACATACTGTCTGTAATAACAGCAAAAATTAGCATGCTTTATATTCACTTACAAACACACACACACACACACACGCCTATTCATAAATTGCTTCATCCGTCGTATTCTCAAACATTTGTTATATATATAACAAAATATATATATATATATAAAAGTGCATTGATTTACAATGCACCACTTTACAATGGTATGAACATTTCACACACACCACAAGTTATACACACACACACACACATGCATACTTTTATACACAAGATGTTTTACACACAGACCAACACATGCACACATTTCTCATGCATTTTTGCTGATACGCTGTCTATACTGACAAAAACACACACATCTACCTCTATATTCTCTAACAAACGTACATATATATTCACAAGACATTTTACACACACACACATCCACAATAAAATGCTATTAGAAATAATTCTGACACACTAACACTCACACACATTCCCAGAGCATTTTGTGTGGGTATGCAAACATATGACACAAGCAACACATCTCACAGTTATATATGGCACTGGATACACACACAGATTTGGCCTGAACAATGAAAATTTGCTCATGACAGTCATAAAAACAACATCACTAAAGTTAAATGTGTTTCCTGAGACCCCCATGCTGAATACACACAGACTAGTTAAGAACTGACTAGGTACAATATATAGTATAAGTTACTGATATCAAATCAAACACAGAATCAATATTCAAACCGTGTATATGTGTGTGTGTGTGTGTGTGTAAAATTAGAAATATAAATGTATATAAAATGGTCTGAGTTTACGTGCTTGTACGTCTGATGTTATTATACATCAGTCGCATGGCTCTACATTTCATACAAACAAAAAACACACACAAAAAGTCCAAAAACAGGGAACATAACTATTTTAACCCTCTAAAAACTTGTGTGATGGCTTACAATGTTAAGGTGAAACTGAGTGACAGTGTTGATTAGTTCACTGGTTTCTACAACTTTCCATATGATTAGTATGAAACTAGTTTTACTACGACATTTGTCTTATTTTTAATAGACGTTTTTGCATTACTAAAGATAAACAGTTTAATACCAGATAAAACACATACTAAGCTTTTAATGTAAGTTAGCTGATGCATCATGAAAAACTATCTGTAATACCAAAACTTACATGCAGAATTTTTCTTTTTTTATAGCATTCACTTTAACAAAGAAATGTGTTCATTTTTATTTAAACTCATTTGTTCAGGCAACATTTTTGTGCAATGTCTATGTTTTTGATGCATCCATTCTGCACTGCTGGTTTTAAGAGTTTGATTAATACTTTTCAAATGTTCTTTTAAAAAAGACTAGCTGTAACTTTATTTAAACAGTATTAATTTTGGTCAGCAAGACTGCAATAATATAATAAGCGTCTCCCTCTGTACGTTGTCGTCTTTTTATGTGCCGTTGGAGCCTGTACTTTCCTCGCGTCGCTATCAGACCTGATCTGTTACATCTATATTGCTTTTTTTAACATTATATACATGATTAGCAACCACTTAAACACCTTATTTTGTTCTTTAAATACATGTAATAGGGATCATTCCTCTTTTGGAAGATATTCCAATCGGAGCAGACCACACAGACACAACTGATTGTGAGCATTGAAGGTTTTGCTCACTTGATTTTTTAGTTATTTACATTTCTTAATGTGATTTTCAGACATCACACACTCAAAAATCTGAATTTTGCTTCTTTTCTTATTCTTGCTAAGGTGTGAATGGATGTCAGAAAGAGCGTTTTTGTCATTATAACTATTATAACTAAGTGCGGGACGCTCCCATGCTTCCCTGTAGGTGTGTTTGGGTCTAAACAGGTGTCGGTTGATACCTCGTTTAATGGTCAACTCCCTCTTTTTCCTCCGTCAATTTCCATTTCTGTCCGCCGTCCTTGTCCTTCCACGAGGAATGCAGTCGGTTCAGCTTCACAGCTCGCTTTTGCACAGATGTCTGGTCATCAGCAGTCTTTCTACAAATAAAAGACACAATTACCAAAGAAACCCTATAAAACATCCAGACATGCAGCCAAACACAAACACACACCCACACACACAGCATCTGCAATCTTTATCTGTGCTAAAACGGTTGATTAAATTAAGTGAAATACTTAATTATTCATATTTTTGTATTCTTTTATTTTATTTTATAGTGTTATATTTTTTCTGTCGTTTTTTAGACTGCTCTGTGAGTAAATGAACATGTTCTAACATTGTAAAGTTATAATTTCTTCTCCATTACAAATAACAATCTTTACTTATTTCGTCCAATTAATTCGTACACACTTTATTTCAACATACTTTATATGATCTTTTTATAAAGCTATATGATCAGCAATTAGATATCTTTTTAAAAAACATTTTTAGTGCTATTTTCTAAGGTAACTGAAAATTTCAGATTTACATTTAAATGAATGTATTTTATCAAAAGATCAAATTTTAACCACATTTAAAATAACACCTTCTTTAAAAACATAGTAGCTGAATTTAACTGAGAAATGAGATGCATATCATTTTCATATAAATAATTGAATGTGTGTATTGCGGGTATTTCTGCGGCAGTGAGGTCGTGACATGTCCTCATGACGGGACCACCCTCTTAGGTACAAGCGGACACTCCCCTTCCCTAAAAATTCCATCCGGAACTGACTCATCCCTCACACCTTCCCTGACTCATCCATGTATGGATGGAGGGAATGTGAGAAAAGAGGGAGAGAATGAACAGGGGAGCACATATGCATATATTCCGGCCTTCATTTGATAAATGTTATTTGTGGTTACGGGAGGCTAATTAGGATGATTAGAATGACAGTTTATCTCATATGTCATTTTGCAAACAATTTAGGAAAGTCACAGGATTCTTGAGAGGGTAAAAAGGCTTTAGGTGTTATTTAGGATCATCATAGCATGATGAAATGTTTGAGAGGAGATTAAATAACATGACTTGGACACAACATGTGAAAGACCAGGGGAAAAAAGAGGGGAAAACGTGAAAACATTAAAAGCTTGTTTCTCTTGTTTGTAATGATTTTTGAATTCTTTTTTTTAGCCTGTTTTAGATTGTGGTTATTAATAGTTAAACATTAATATGTGAGTGTTAAAAAGAAATGAAAAATTCTATCTTTAAATAGTATTAATTAGAGAAGGAAAAGCAATTACACATCATTTGTTTAGGAAAAAACAAACACTAGTTTAAACTCACTATAAATCTAAAACTGAATAGGGACTTTTACTGAGACGTGCATCTTTAATAAGATAAAACTGACTAGGTGAGAATACCGGGTGACGTCTTTTGCTCACCCAGTTAATCAATCATATAGCTAATTTATAGAAAAACAAACAAATGTTTTTAATAAATGTGTGTATGTTTGAATTCATTTTTGAAAGGGAGGGACGTATAGCTGTGAGTGGGAAAAAAAAGTCTCGGACTACAGGTATGAAAAAACAATATATATATATATTTATATATATATATATATATATATGACATTATGACAAAACTATTTGTTATATTTATTTTTAAAGAGGTTAAGTCTTCAAATTAAATAAATTGCTAAATGAAAATATCCCATTGTAGCCAGTCGAGTCACTATCCTCACTTAAATTATAATATAATGTCAGTAGAATATGACTCAAATACACAGAAAAGGAACAAAATAGTATTTGTGATATTACAGTAAAATAATCTGTACCTAAATCTGTATTAAAACACTTTGTCTCTCATTGTTTGTCAGCATCTCAAACGTTATGTCGTGAAATTTCTTCTGGGAGGTTTTTAAAAAGTTAATAACAGTGTTTAAAGACCAAAACAGACAATATGTGACCCTGGACCACAAAACCAGTCACACGGGTCAATTTTTAGGAAATGAAATCACATGAAAGCTGAATAAATAGGCTTTCTATTGATGTATGGTTTGTTAGAATAGAATAATATTTGTCCGAGATACAACTATTTAAAAAATCTGGAATCTGAGGGTGCAAAAAAATCGAAACATTGTGAAAATCACCTTTAAAGTTGTACATTTATGTTCATAATTGTGCTGCATTCACTCACAAAAATAAATGTCTTATATATTTACGGTAGGAAATTTCCTAAATATCTTCATGGAACATGATCTTTACTTAATATCCTTATGATTTTTGGCATAAAAGAAAAATCTATCATTTTGACCCATACAATGTATTGTTGGCTATTGCCACAAATATACCTGTGCTACTTGTGACTGGTTTTGTGATCCAGGGTCACATATTGTGTCACTAATTCCTTAAAAAAAAAAGTTTGGTACCGTCCAGCCTGTGTTAATACTCTCCCTTACTCTGTAGGTGATCAATATTTTTATGATACACACAAATATAAAACAATGAACCAAAATCATCCTGGACTTACTGTAAACTAAACTGCAATCAGCACTTAATACTGTTAGATGTAACACGCTAAAATCTCTCAAACTAAAACTGTTGACGAGTCAATCCAAATATCAGATTTTCCACATACTAGCTTCATTTTTTATATTTTGCAGCTCAACATATCTCATATAACTTCAGTGGTCATTTCACTTAAGACTTGCAATACAAGTCAATAAAAGTAAAGGCGTGCAGTGAAAGCTACTTTAGTGCAGACACAGAAATAATAGAATATTTTCATGTCCTTTTGTTTTTCTTAAAAGATTAACTACCTTTTCAAAAATATCTACATATGCATACAGATATGAAATCAGTGTGTGTGTGTGTGTGTGTGTGTGTGTGTGTGTGTGTGTGTGTGTGAGAGAGAGAGAGACCCTGTGCCTATGCTCATATCAAGTATATACCTGTGAGAATATGTTTGTATTCTTCCTAATTGTTATAGCAATAAATATTTAATGTGTATTTATCTTAAATAGCTTACAACATACAAACCCGAGTAGTGATCCAATTCACTATAGAAAAAAACATCATGCCATATTTACCATCTGCAAAACCAATACCAAAAGTATTAATATGCTTTTCTATCAAAACTTATACTTATATATTAACAGAAATATATGAAAATGTCATCGGAATTGTCCTAACACACAGTAGGGCGCCACACCCACTTTAGTGACTTTCGGGTGGTTTCTTTGTAAACCGGAGCACTTAAGACGTACAAAGGCCTGAAATCGTCGAATCCAACAGTTTCATAGGCGTAATAATAACAAAGAAAAAAACCCTTCAACAGTTGAAACCTTGTAATATTGACAAACTCAATCCCTGCTTCAGCTTCAAACGGTTACTGACAAACAAGGACAAAAGCAGAGGCCACTCTCGCTCTCGCAAAGGACTGAAGCGGGAAGAATGAACTTACGAAGACGGTGACGTCACGATCAACACCGTTTGGGAACGTTCTGTGACTCGAACCGTTCGTTTCACCTTCGGTACTTGACATGATGGATCCCTCAAGTTTTGTCCCTCACCTGTGCACAAACACAAGAACACAAAGTTGTACTAGATACCAGTGGGATCGTTTGAAAAGCGCGAACGGCTTAATGTATATACAGCACATGTTTAGTGAGTTAAAAGAGTGGATAATGAGGCGAAATTAAAGCTTGGGAAAGCCATTCGCATACATCGTGCCATTCATTCAACAAAAACACGTTTGGTGCACTTTTCAAGTAAGTTTACATACGCAGAGATTCACTCAATGTAGAGTCTACTGTACGTAAATGTGCGTCACGAAAAGTTTCGTCAAATGAATTAGACGGTACAAAAACCCTATAGGCCATTAAACACTGTGAGAAAACTCAAACTAGCAAACTTTAAAGCTTAAGAATAACTGACTGCATTATGTGTTAGTTAAGGAAAGTTCACTGCACTTTTTGACCACTTGGAATTCAGTTTTCAGTGCATAAAACTTGTGATATCGAGTTGAAATTGCAGGAATTATTGGTACAAGTGAAATGGATAGAAAAAGATACTTTTTATCATAAAAAGAAAACATTCTGCTCGGCCTATAGAAGCTTCCCCCTACACCATTGTAATGTTTCTAACCCTATTTATTTATGAATTCATGCAGTCAAACATGTTATAATGATATCAAATTATAAGGCCACCAATATCTGCGTTTCTTTCCATCCGAAAACCTGTAAATCCCCCTTCAGTCTTCACTGCTCCCCTGGCCTCGTTCGCATGAGCATCAAATGAATCATTTGGATTAAAAAAAACGTGTTCAAACTCAAAACGAACACTTACATGATTGCATATTACATTTTAGCTATCAGCAATAGGGTTTTAAAATAAGGATTGTTTTTAAACTTTGACCACAATGTTCTTGAAGTATGGACAACTTTTTTCAAGACTTTATGCATATCGAAAATAATTAGGCTACGTAATATGTTAAACTCCATAAAGTTAAAGTTTTAAAATATGTATTAACCAATTTCAGGAGAACTTCGTCTTGACGTCATGTTTTTTATTGCTCTTTTTATAATCGAAGCAATGCATCTCTGCTATAATGCAATAATGTGTGAGGGAACACACACGGTTGAGATGGAGTTACTGTTAGTCTGTCTGACCTGAAGAAATTTGGGGTTGTCGTCACTAAGGGACTTAGGAGCCCTTTCCAAAATGCTGTAGCACATAATGGGGGCATTTTTATTTGCACTTCCTCTAGCATATATAGGACAGGGGACAGGTGAATGTCACCGAAAACGGGAAATGACTTATGAGGCACTTGGGGGACCTGACTTCAAGATTGTAGTGACACGGATCGCGTCACTTCTCAGCTGTTGAGAATTTCTCAATGGACTGTGTCTGCATGGCATAAAAACTTTATCACCCAGTGTGTCTACATGTTATATCCTGAGTGTGCGTAGGTGTGTCATATTTCATCGAGGTGTCATATTTCCAAAATACTGTGTGTGTGTGTGTGTGTGTGTATGTATGTAAGAAAGGGAGAAAAGAAATAAAAGAAAAGAAAGCAAGGAGGTTGGGTGAAACCTTGTTGTCTTTGGGCACCTACGGTGACGTGTTCTCTTACACACACACTCTCTCTCTCTCACACACACACACACACACACACACACACACACACACACACACACACACAACACACACTCACACATGACACTCTGTCAATGGGCTGATATTTTAATTTTTTAAACCTGTGTAGAACTATAACTGCGTCCGGCAGGGTTATACAGCTTACATGTTATTGCGAACAGGGTGGGGTCATTTCAACATTGTTTGGCTTCTAAGTGAATAGCACACTAACGAGATGGCCCCCTATCTCTCTCTCCCTCTCGCACTCTCTCTCCCCCGAATGGACCACTGTGTTTTCCCACGTGCAAACTGGGAGGCTCGTTGGTGGAATTGTGGTTTTGTTTGGGTGACTTTTTGTAATCGTATTAACGAGAGCAAATATTCTGGCAATGGAGACGCCAGATAACTCTCGACAGGGAGGGATCTCAGACTTTGGGGACGTAAGTGGGAGAGAAGTTCGGCTTTACATTTGAGCCGCAATACAGTGATGACATTTTTGAAAGAAAAAAAAAAGAACAAAGTATCTGTAGAAAATAAATACAATAATAATAATAGTAATAATAATAATATTAATAATTATAATAATAATAATAATGATAATGCAAGCATTTAATCCACGCAGCGTATGGAGCATCAATCGGTGAATGCGCCTTCCGCAAATGCTTTTTGGGGTAAGGGCTTCCCAGCTAGATACTTATGAACAGCAAGCCCAGACCGCAAAAAGATTCGCGAAAGACAAATCGCAGTCTGAAGTCCGTGACATCAAACAGTGACATCCAGGTGGCTTGTGCATGGCTCTGGTTTCCCAATCCTATTGTGTCCAGACATCGGGAAAAGCGAGACAGCGAAGCCCTTTTCCGTGGCTGAACTGTATCCAACTCATTCACATTCTACGAGCATGGGAAGCTTTGAGAGCAGCCAGCATCCAAATGCCTGTATTCTGCGTGCGAGCGCTGTCCGCGGTGCTGAATTCACTCCTTCCCAGTACTTTATTCTCGCTGGCTTTTCTCGTCGCTCGTGCCTATACCGACGTGCGCTGCTATAATTACATCTAAACAAAAACACACATATGACACAGCGACCATTGAACTCATTTCTATTTGCTTCGCCGTTTTGTTGCTACTATGAAATATATCCTCTGGTTCGTGATGCCGTTTAGTGGAGAGCTGAGCAGATGAAGCGCTCTTGGTGAGGAGAGAGCAGTCTGTAATCTGCTTGCAATAAATAGAGAGCAGCGAGAGATCTTATTGGCGCAAACAAAAAATCGTCATCCACCAATCGGTTTCTTGCTTATATAGGGACCCCCCTTTTTGAAAAAAAAAAAAAAGAGAAAGGAAGAAAGAAAGGGGAAACCAAATTGTATCCTCGTTGGCGCAAGTGACCAGAAATATTCCGTGTAAGACAATAACATTTAATGTTTTCTGTTTTTAAGCCGAATTCGTTCGCCATGTCACGTTTCAAAATGTCTCTCTCTCACACACACCACGTCGTGCAATCACGTCTGCAAGTGCATCGTCGTGTGTTCATTCAAAACAGAGATATACACATTAGGGTCATTTTCAAAACGGAGGCGTCCAAACATTTTGGAGGCGTCGGTTTTTTTTAACGTGCATGTAAAACAAAACAAATCGCCAGCACGACGACGACGACAACAACAACACGACAGGCTTCTAAGAGCAATTTCATTTCATGACCACAGAGAGTTCACTGGCTGATACCACTTAGTGAGGACACGGGGGTCTCTAAACTATCAGCAGAACATAACAAATTCTATACATTACAGTTGCATCACATCTGACATCGCCTGCAGGCACAGCAAACAAAACAATGGTGCGTTATACTAAGCTATATTGGCACCACAAGAACTTTACACAAATGTTCCACAACTTACAACACAACAACATTTGGCAAATGCATCAACAGCAGTCAATTCCTCACCACTTAAGTGAAAAACATTCATAACGGCACGAAAACACCACACAAGGGGGTTCTCAGTGATCCCTCTGGCACATATTTTGGCCGTTCACTAATTCCAGCTGTGGAATGTGACTTCATTTCACTTACCCGTGAAGTTCCACATCCACGCGATCATTTGTCAAATTTCACAAGAGCGTCTCTTCTTGGAACTATGCAAGAAACAATACGAAGTGGGAGGGTCACGATCTATATCTGGAACCCCCCCCCCACACACATATATATACATACACACACACACACACACACACACACACACACACACACACACACACACACACACACACACACACACACACATATACACACACATCCCTCCCCTCCCCAGACTAAATTCATCCCGAACCAAGACTCCCCCTCCCTTCCTCTTAATCACTGATATTCTTCTTGCGCCTTCGTGGTGCAAGGGGAGGTTGAAGTGGCTAGGCAAAAGAGATATGGCTTGAGATGTAACAGGTGTAATAATAATAATAATAATAATAATGATAATAAAAAAAAAAAATCAAGCCCAAATGCCACCATTATGAGGATTTTATTTAGTGGTCGCATCATTTGCGGACGTCTCCAGTCAGTCACGATTCTCCACCTTCTGTCTGCACCGCACAGCGACTGCATCTCCTGACGCAGCCAACGCGCACATATTACTCACTATAGCAGTCACGACTCGGATAAATCCGTGTTTCCACTAAAATTACAACGCCAGCATTGACTTAAGAAGATCTTGTTATGTCTGGGATAGGTGTAGAGAGCCACAGTGTCTTTGAAAAGGTCAAGGTAATGAGTTTTTTTTTCCTGCAAAAAAAAAAATCCGCGGTCATTCCTGGACTCACTACGACTTTAAGCATTTAAGCGAACTCGCATGTAAATTTTGCAGGGAATATAACCCCCGAACAGTTTAAACCGTGTGCACGCTGGAGGGTTGAAATTAGACACTTATTAAGATGTGCTTTGATTAAAACAACACTAACGTGATTTTTTTTTTTTTTTTTTTGCGCGCAACTGCACAAATGATGTTGAATGCAACGCGAACGCGTTAGTTTTGGCACAAGATCAGTAGTATAGTCCACAGCAATAGGAAAACAGTCGATTGCAGTACTGTATAATGAAAATGACGTGGGCGGAAGAGTAATCCATGTGAATCCGCCTATAGCTACACACAGTCTCGAGCAGATCTGGTGGCCAAGTGTTCAAACAACGCACGCGGGAACATTTGCGCGCGCACACACACAAAAAAAGTCCTAAAACTTAAGTCGCATTTTGAGAACGTGTGCCTAGTGGCATCCCTTTCACGGGTGGTGGCCAAAACAAGGGCTGACCATTTAGGGCGATTTTGGATGCACGGAACCCCTTGACGCCACACCAGGGTTTCCCTCGTCGGCTGTTGCTGGTGTTTTTCCTTTTGGCGCGGCGTCTTCCACCTATATTTATTAGCCTATTTTCCTCTTCACATATTTGGAGAGATATGTCCCCTCACTCTTCTAGTGTTGTCGGTCACACTTTCAGCTGTAGCGAAGAGGCAAAAATTGACTCAACAGCGCCGTCAGACAAAGGAGTTTGGATTTGCTTTTTTTTGCTTCACTTATTTACCATTCGCGAGGTTCCTGCTCTGAGGAGAGAGTGGTTTATTGCATTTCTAACAAGTGGATGAAAACAACAAGGCACCTGTTTGACAAGAGCACACAGTATGCATGAAGCAAATGGTTGCACTCTGCTCGGTGGAGGGAATGGCACGTTACTCAATACATGCAACAAATCGTGCAAAAAACAAAACAAAAAAACATGTAATCGAACCAAAAATCGCCGTGAATGTGTACTTACCAGTGCAGCGAGCCCTTGCTGAAAGCAGGGAAAACACAGACATGAGTTCAAACCATCATACGTGAGCATGTCACACAAAAACAAGCAAGATGAAAATCAAATACTGCCCTTGATACATATCTATCCCCAGCAACACGTCCAAGTTTTCTCAGAATCGCAGTCCTTTTTATACAAGTGATACACTCTTCCTATTTCTGGACCACGATCAAACACTGATGCTATTTTTAGCGCCCAGTAAGAAAAAAACACACTCACAAAGACATCGCTCAGGAGCGTTACGTGGAGTGCATGTAATGTACATTAATTTTGCCTCTCCAACTCCATGCGAGGGCTCCGACTCGCCTCCGATGCATCGCTGCAGTGATTTTCGTTTTCGTTTTTTTTTTTTTTTTTTAAACGAACTGCCTCAGTGCCCTTCTCTCTTATGGGCTAAATATTTCTAACGTTCGCTTGAGAGTCTCTTTCTTAGCACAAGTTGTTCCCGCTCTCCTCGTTCCTTTATGTCGCTCACCATCCTCTTTATTATACGCGTCTTACGCGGTGTGTCTCCATGCAACTTTCGCTTGGAAACTCGGGACGGATTCGCTGCTCATAAAGAAGAAAACACAGGCACGCACTCACACAGAGACACATACGCGGGCTCACGCGCACAAACAACCATAATCAGTTGCACTGCAAGCGGAATATGTTTTGTCTTGAGAGCAGTACACAAACGATGATAATTAAAGCTTGCAGAATCTCTCTCTCTTTTTTTTTTTTAAAGGGCTGCGTCAGTTACTAGGCATTGACGTCACGTTTAGGTTTTCCCACTTCACAATCCATGGCTGCTGATTACAACCGTCCCTGATGTGCTCGCAGACAGCCTAACGCTAATGAAAATGGCTCGAAGCAAGCGAAAACGGGCTAAATAGGTGAGAGACGTAAAGTGACCACAGCTCCGGTTTTCGAGAGCGAAACCACTCCTTGCAGTCGCCTGGCGTCGTGGAAAAACTCACTTGCCAATGGATTCCGTGGCAAAAACGCACCACTAGCATATATATGATGTTTAAGCATGTTAGTTGTCCCATTGGATGCTTTGCACATGTTCTGTGTACATTGTTTAGGGAGATCACTAAGAGAGACGTGTGTAAAAAGTTGGTGTTGCTATAGGGTTGCACACGAGGAGATGTGTGTCTAATATTTTCGATTTCAGCTTTAAGTCAATGCAATGTTACAAACGACCGTGCAACCCTGACAGAAAGACTATGACTCCTAAACCTGTGGAATTGCAAAGCATACCACTTAAAGTGAATGTGAGAACACAAAGTAATTTTACCAGTGCGGTAGAAACATAAGGGGGGACCATCTTGCCGCTTGGTGTCGCCAAACTCCATTCAAGAGCTGCTAAAACTAGTGGTAGTTCACTTTAAAACTGCTTTAAAAATCGCATTAAAACAGATCTTCGCTTTTATGTGGTTATTTATTAAATTACTAGTTTAATGAACAAAATCAAATGGCTAAAGGCACGCGAAGTCGATGGTTTTGCGACTCGGGCGTCGCTGTCCGTGGTGCTGAAACGATCGCATCAAGCTTTCTCAACAGACACGAACTTATAATAGCCTACTTTTCATGCACCTCAAGGTTGTTTCTATTATATTAAACACATGAAAAAGGCACGACCCTTACCATTTCATCGCCCTGACATGTTAGCTACAAGTGTATGAATGAATAGAAGCTCCTATTCATAAAACAGTGCGATGTCCTGATCCTACCTTCGCGACAACACGGGATGTTCCGGAGTGTCGTCGGACTCCTGCTGCTAAAATTGGAGGATCGTGAATGAGCGGGCGGTGACGAGTTGTGTGTGGGGGGGACCGAAAATAGGTAAATATTTAGATCAAGGGCATAAATATAACATTTGTCATCATGCTTCCCTTAAAATAAATCTGTACTGCAAAGAGTGACATGAGTGGCGGCTTTGATCTGACAATGAAGCTGGACGTTTGCACCCTCCGCTAAATCTAAAAATACCTCGATTTCGGCTGTGTGGGCTTGATCTCGCTCAGAGCTTCTACTCATTGAACCCACCTTGCCAAATTTGACAGGGACAGCAGTCTGTGGCTCCAAGAGTGAAAATCACAAACCTGCAAAAAAGAGCACCAATTCAGGCTTTTAAAAAATATATATATATATAATTATTTAATATATAATGAAATCTAATATATAATTTTATATTTATAACAATTCATTAAACATTCAATTTCAATTCAAAATAAATTATAAATAAAATAAAAGACTAAAATAATGAGAAAAAAAAATCAAGATCTGTCTCAAGTCTGATCTGATTGGCAGCTGCCAGTCAATAACAATTTGAGCACTTTAGAAAGTGCCACCAGTGGTGGTACTAAAAGTCTTGAGTGAAATTAAACTTGTAGACCAAACAAAGCATTCACCTTTATATGCAAGATTTAACAGGGTTTCTCTTGCCGACCAAGAAACACCATGCACTATAAGTGCACAAAATGCCAATAATTAACCCAATGTTGTGTTGAATGATTATAATTATGAACGTCAAGTTTTGCTTTGCTCAAATGTTTAATGTGATCTTTGACCAGTATCCTTGCATTTACCTGACCAGATATGAACGATTCAGTATTTACGGAGTCCAGAATTACACTGGATGGACATTAGAAACAATACTCAATGGCATTTAAACAATGATCAATTGGTACGAAGAGTGTGCCAAGAAAATATCCATTATACCATTACACCACCAGCAACCTGAACCTTTGATACAAGGCAGGATGGATATATGCTTTCATGTTGTTTATGCCAAATTCTGATCCTACCATCTGAATGTAGCAGCAGAAATCGAGACTCATCAGACGTTTTTCCAATCCTCTTTTGTCCAATTTTGGTGAGCCCGTGTGAATTGTAGCCTCAGTTTCTGACAGGAAACAGGTGTCACCGGTGTGTCTTCTCTGGCTGTAGTCTATCTGTCTATCTCAACGTGTTGTGTTCAGAGATGCTCTTCTGCAGACCTCGGTTGTAACCAGTGGTTATTTGAGTTACTGTTGCCTTTCTATCAGCTCTAACCAGTCCGGTCATTCTCCTCTGACCTTTGGCATCACGGCATTTTCGCCCACAGAACTGCCGCTCACTGGATATTTCCTCTTTTTCGGACCATTCCCCTAAAGATGGTTGTGTGTGAAAATCCCAGTAGATCAGAAGTTTCTGAAATACTCAGACCAGCCGGTCCGGCAACAACAACCATGCCACGTTCAAAGTCACTTAAATCACCTTTCTTCCCCGTTGTGATGCTCAGTTTGAACTTCACCAGATGTCTACATGCCTAAATGCGTTGAGCTGCTGCCATGGGATTGGCTGATTAGATATTTGCGTTAGCTAGCGGTTGAACAGGTGTACCTACAAAGTGGCCGGGTGAGTGTATATGCTGGGATGAACGCATCTCATCAATCTTTATTGTTGACAGACATGTGCTCACATAGGAAGTCTTGGCCATAATCGTCCTCCAAGTCCCATTAATAACATAATCCAAAATATTTGCTTTGGCCTTTCGTCACATGTTTCTTTTTCCTTTGTTTGATGTCCCCCCCCCCACCCATCCCTATCTCCTCGGTTTGGTTCCACTACGACCAGAGACATGGATGTTCTAGGAAACAGACACTGCTCCCGGTGGTTTCTATTGGAGAGTTGAGAGGGGAATCAGAATTGATGAGGGTTTGTTTGAATTTCAAGCTCAGATTAAGAATCTCCGCCCTTATAGCCCTTTCTCTCTGTTTATTTTTCCGTCTCTCCTGCCTAAATGATGTCAATGGAAGCCGAGCTATAGAGCTATTTATAGAATCTCCCCCCTCCCATCAGAATCACATGGTTCAGAGCCGAGGCACAATGACTACCTCAAGAGAAGAGTCTGCATGAATAGAGACGGTGAATATTTATGAACGGGCAAGCTGTCACATTATGTCCCTCCTGCATAACATGTTAAGAATGTCATGTGCACGTTCTCACCATCTCCATAAATGTAGCCGTCATTCATTTATTCATTAATTCATGCATTACCCCCTCTAGTAATCTATTAATTCATTCAAGAGTTAGTTGGGACCTGAACTTCCCAGATGCATTACAACAGCAAATGGCAGAAGAACCATCAACAAACTAACTTGTGCATCCAAAACCCCGAGGGTCCAGCCTTGTTTGCATCTCTCAGCTGCTGCTGCTGCTCGCATGATCCTTCACGTTTCATCCAGCCCCTTGTCTCCATTCACATACATAGGCCTATTACATAACAAAGCTGCGCGCAAGAGAGAAAGGTATTAAAATGCATTTACGGTCAACATAACTTAGACAGGGGATTTGTGCAGGGTGAAGCGACATTGATGAGCAACAAGCCATCAGAGCAAGCAAAAGGCACATACTGATCTGTTTCTACGGTTATAAGTTATTGAAGACATGTCGCATAGTCTATTTATAGCACTATGTGTACAGCCACATGTGTGGAAAGCACTTCTTTCGGGTTCCTATTTGACATGTTAACACTCACTGGTTGCTATATTTAGTAAGCCTGGCAGTGCTGTTACTATTCCAGGCATTGTACATGAGGGGGCGGATGGTTCTCTTTCATGAAAAAGAGGATAGCGTTCCTTTTCTTGCAGTTCTTCAGCCATACTTCTGTCGCGTGTTTTTGCAGGGTGCGATAACTCGTTTCCAACTTCTGCAGAACACTGTGAACAAATGAATATGTATGGCATTTAGTTGAATGCATCATGTGTTCTAAAAATAAATAAAATTAAAGGTATAGGGATGGGCATCGTTAAGAAATGAACGATTCTGTTTATGATTCCGATTCACTATCGATTTGTTTACTGTTCCGTTACCGGTCCTACTTTTGAAGCAGAAGCAGAAACAGAAAGGAGGAACTTTTAGAAAAAAAAGCTATTCTTATTGCGTTTACTCACCCCAGTGTTCTGTTGCACAATGATGAGATTATTTCAGATTTCATCAGAACAGACATAACAAACCAGGAATAAATTCTTGCAAAAGCTGCATTGACATTTAAGAGGCGGCACAAATACAAACTATTAATTGGTTCTCAACATACAGTATGTTAAATAAAAAATGTGCACATATAAAACATATTTCATTCATTCTTTGGAATTACCATAGAACAGAACTGTTTAATGTATATGATCAACTATATGAATGACCATGCAAAAAAAAAATTCGACTGATTCATTAGAGTCATCTAGTTTTCGAGAATCGGACTACACTGGCGAGGCTACGTGCTTTTAATTCAATAAAAAAATAATCGGTTCATATGAGTCATTTGTTCGGGAATCTGACTACAATGGTTTATGGTTTTGATTCACTAAAAATAACTGGCTTACAAGAGCAATTGCTTTCAAGCTGATTGCTTTTTATTTAGGCTACTAAAAAGGATTGGTTCAAAAGAGTCATTTTCTTTGGGAATTTGACTGCAACAGCAACGCCGTTTGCATTTGATTCACTAAAAAGAACCGGTTCATATGAGTCATTCAATTGGGAATCTGTCTAGGCCTACTCTTATCTCGCTGTATGTTACATTGAGTGGTGGTGTTGTAGTAAATAGCAGTGCAGGAAATACTTTACGAAGCTGCGTCCGAAATCGCATACTGTAGCCTATAGTAGGTAGCCTACCACATTTGACCTTCGCGACCGCTAAAAAAGTAGTATGAGTGTGTGTATGTAATCTGGAAGTACTACATCCGCCATGTTGTCGTTATCATGTGACCTACCAGCGTCAGTTACGCTGCTTCACTGCCATTCACAAATCATCTCCCATGGCCTCATGGGATAGTAAGGCTGCATACTTCCCTACTAAATAGAAGGCGAAAAACAGTAGCCTATGTGACAAAAGAAGTATGTTCGAATTCACAGTAGTCTACTCATAAAAGAATAGACAAAAAGTAACCGAACGACCTTCTTCTTCCAGTGAGATTCTGAAGTGTGTAAACAATGGACACTTATCCCATGAGGCCACAGGAGAAGATTTATGAATGACAGTGAAGCAACACAACTGACGCTGGTAGGTCACATGACAACGACATCACGGCGAATATAGTACGTCCAGTTTACATTCATCCTACACAAATTCATACTATATAACATAGGCCTACTTCTTTAGCGGGGTGAAGTAATTACTTTTTCAAAATAAGTAACGTTACCTATTCAAGAGAGTATGCGATTTCGCCAAAGTGTCCATCATATTCTCACAAATCTCAGGTCATTCGGGTACTTTTCGTCTACTGTTTTATGTACTTATGAATTCTGACATATTACTAGGCTAACATACTGTTTTTCGCCTACTATATAGTATAGAAGTAGGGATATTCGGACGCAGCGCGAGTATGTAACCTAGTACGCTGTTTGCGGTTACCGGAAATAACGTCACGAAAATCAGTTGGTTTAGTTCCAGTATTTTCTTAAATAATTTTTTAAACCACAGCATCAGTGAGCCTTGTGAAACCTCAGGTGACCTGTTAGGACATATGGTGTATTAAAGTGGCACATTTAATGCAAATAACGTTGATTAGTCGACTTGTTGTGGTGGTTTTCCACTCCATCCTATACAGCCACCGCCGCCCCACCTGCTCACTGCAGTATCATGAACATTTTGTTTGATATCGTACGCTTGTTGTGCCAGCCTATATGCCCACCTCATGATTGGTCCATCGATTTATCACGTCTTACAAAAATAGCAGATCACTATACCAGACGCCTATGTTGGCGTGCTAGATTTGAATCGTTCCGGCCTTGTTAAACGACAAAGGCAAAGCACGTCTTTAACACGATCAGAATCATAAAGAGGTTTCTTATTCAGTCACTTTATCTCTTGCAGCGAGCGTGTGAGATGGCGCGTGAGGAGCTGAAGAGCTACAGTGAGTGATTTGGGAAATACCTAGTCACGAGCGCGCCACGCTGTGTTTGAGTGGTCTGATAGCGCCACCTGGCGGTCAAGGGCTGAACTGTTGGAGTTTGGCGGACACAACTCGACACATTTAACCCTATAAATCCAGTTTTGTTTGCTATACATTTCACACGACGCGGTTATGATATCAGACTTCATTTAATCATGTGAATTAATTTTCACATTTAGGTAGCTATTTTATATGTAAATACAGTTGGCTTTATGTAATACGGTTATGTACTTTTTTTTTTTATATTAAGTTAATGATTATTGTCTATCCTCGAACTCTACACATACCACTAAACTTAACCATCCCACAAACTTTTGCATTTTTAGATTTTACACATTACTTTTCACTGACATAAGAGTTTAATTGTATCTCGTGAGATGCATATTGGAGTTAACAACAATAATTGCACAACACACACAAAAAACTATGGTATATTTAAATAATCTTGTTTAAAGTTCCTTTCTAATATCTTAAATCGACGTTTTGAATGTAATGTGATTTTTTCTGTTCTAACCTGTGAACGTAGATGGCCATCTAGTGGTGTGATTCTTCCAGACTAACTAGTTATGACCTGTGGTTAAATTATTTAATATTCCTTAAATTTGATGATTGCTACGATGAAAACACATGAAATATGGAGATTGCAACACATACACCAGTCTGTATTACACACATTAAACTCTGTAAGCCTACATACGCTATAGCTCGAACAATAGAGTGCAAAACCAAGATCATGGGTTCAATTTCCAAGGAAAGCCAGGATTGAGAAAATACACCTTGCAGTAATCCAAGTCCCTTTAGACTGATCTGCCAAATGCATAATTGTAAGCAAGGCATTTGGGAGCAGTTTATCTCTTAAGCGCATGAAAGTTGGTAGAGAATATGTGAACGCAAGAATAATGGCACCTTCGGACAAAATATTTCCCCCTATATTCACAAATAAACCTACGAGAATCTGTTGAAAAATGCAAAAAGATTTTTAATGTGGGTGAAAAAACTTGTTTGAAATGAAACCGAACAGCTGCAATACATAAGTCTAATTGGCTTAAACCAAAAACATAGAAATACCTTCTACAATCTAAGCATGCACAATTTTTGAAATTGAAAGTGAACTCAAATCTACGCAAGCAATATTTGAAAACGTTTGGTTGCTTAAATTATTTTTGTAATAGATTGAAAAGACAAGGCATTCCTACTCTAAAAGGACAAGTTCCACAAAATATTTGACTTTTCTCTTGGGGAGGGGGAATCTATATTTTAACTCAACATAATTAAGTTAAACAAACATCAGGTCACACGAGGCGTCATACAAACTTAAATATTTATGTCCTGAAAAAAGAAAGATAGCATAAGATTTGACCCACACAAGTTTATGATAAAATTCAGAAGGATATTCTTTTTTACGTCTTACAAATTTGTGATTTTTGAACCAACAAAAGCTCGGAAAAATTAAAAAGTTAAAAAAAGATACAAAGGATGCATGTCACCATACAAAAACACTTAAAATCAAATACACCTTGGCAGTCTTTTGCTCCACAAAGATGATCCAGAAAGAAAAACAATCCACACATTTGTAACCAAAGGGATAACCACTGAAAACAGGCTGTGTAAGGATTTTCAAAAACACACCCAAGAATACAAAAAAACTAAAAACAATGTGGAGAGGAACAGAATGGATGGAGGTCTGTGAGACGAGCGGGGAGAAACAGTGTCAACACAGCAGTGATACTGTTGTGTTGTGGTAATGCAGTTGCATGGGTATAGAAACATATGCAGTCCTCTTAATAAATCCGGCCTCGGCTTCTGTTCCCTCTTCCTCCGAAGCCCCGGCCTCTGCCGCCCCTGAAGCCTCCTCGTTGTTCTGAGGGCACAGATGACATCAGAGATCAGTTATACACACACACACACACACAGTACCAATGCATAGGATTTGATTAGACACTCACCATATGTGAAGTTCCCAATGCTGGCACTGTATTTCCCGCTGGGCGGATTGTATATTTGCCGGGCGTCCCTCCTGGGCAAAGTTGTGGGAAGCTTCTTTGTTGTCGCTGTTGTCCCCATGTCTTCTCCAGAGTGCCTCTTCTGGCTGTAGGATATACAGAGATCATGGCAAAAACTTTAATAAGCAGACTAAACATGGCGACGTCTGGATGCCAAAGTTGATCCGTGGACGTACCCAATTACCGCTGCCGCCCCCTCGGTCTTCTGCACCGGTTTCCAGGACAGAGTAACTGTGCTTTTATAGGATGGAGGGTTATGAAACAGATCCTAGTGAAGATAAGAGAAAACAAATAAGATCTTATGTTCAAAATTCTAGATAAAAACTCCAAAGAAACGCTATAAGAATAATTCAATGTTACCTTGATTAATACGTTTATGTTGTTGGTGATCTTCAAAGCCACAACTTTGATTTTATTCTGTGAAGGAGAAAAAAGAAGCGATTGAAAGTTATCATTTAGAGCTGCACGATTCTGGATGATTTTTCATTTCTTTTTTTCAAACAGAGATCCAACAGACAACCAAACAAAACACGTAATTTACTAGAGATTCGGACAAAATGTTAATTGCTGCAGTCTATTTCAAATATTTAATTAATCTGAATGATTCAATGACAAACACAGAACAGTCAATTGTGGCCACCTGGTGGCGTAACAATGTAATTGCTAAAATTGTTATAGACCTTTATCACAGCGGAATTGATTACTGGAAGTGCTCGTCGAAACAATGTGTATCAATTCTTCCGGTTATGTATATTTTCCTAGTTGACCTAGTTGAATAAACACCTCTTAAAATGAGCATCGCAGGATGATTTCAAAATATTATTACAGATATTCTGATGATTACTGTGTACAGGATTTTCCAAACTCAAACTCAACTCTTTACTACAAATAAAACCTGGTTATAGTTCAACGATGGTAACCACAAATCAACCATGGTTTTGCTAACCATAGTTTAACCATGGCATTTGTAGTAAAACTGTAATACAAATGGTAATCAACTAAATTTTTCTATAAAACCATGATTAATTTTCGTAAGGGTGTTTATCAGTCAAATTCAGTTAAAAATATAAATTCAACAGGTATGAAATACGATCATTAAGAGAAAAACACTTAATGAGAAGACGAGCACTGGACTGCGCCAGGTTAGTTTGGAAATAAATGTATTTATTATTCAGAATGCACATTTAAAAGGGAAATATATTTATAGGAGGAACATTTCAGCCGGTTGAAAATTTAACGTAAACATCCTTAGTTTCGAAATGCTTAATTCTACTACACACGAACATACTCCTAAGAGCGAATAGCCTTTATCCCACCCATGCTTTCCTCAATTCTTTTTGTGTCGGGAAATCGTGAATCCTGATGTAAGGGTGTCTTTGTTTAGAATTAGAGCAGCCGGACGGCTACAGTAACAGCAGCGAGAGGATTCAGGCATTAGTTGTGATTGCGTTGAGATAGTACCGGAAGAAGCGATACACTGCTTCGCTTACGGGAAATAGGAAGTGTGATAAAGGTCTATTTGAAAGCGCCTTGCTACCTTCAAATTCAAACTCTATTTTGATCACTACTGTAGACATCAGTGCTTAACTATAAACTTTTATTCCAGTATTTCTGTGATATGAATATTTGTAACAAATAATGAAACTATGTGGTTGAAAACACTAAATTTGTTTCATACCTATACATGACAACTGCTCTCTCTGGTCAGCGGCAGTGTGAATACAGATTTGAATGTTCAGGTGTGGTTTTGGCAAAGGTTTAATAGACAGGCGAATGATCCATTAGGAATGAGATCGCTGCTTTTAAACGGTTAATCGTGCAGCTCTATTGTCATGTGACTTCTTTCACTATATTTTCCCAGTTTTTTTTTTTTTTTTTAAACAACTTGGATTTTCCAAGTAGAATTTAATTTCTGCAGTGGTTTTATAAATCCTATGAAGCTTTAAATTATTTCTATTACTTTTACAGACCAAATATCACAGCAAAAAGTGTGCTGGTATACCTCCTCTGTCTTCAGTGCATCTCCAGTCTTGCCTTGCAAAGCAACACGCAGTTGTCGAATATATACTTGCAGTCCCCGTGCAAAGTACTGTAACCTGTGAAATAATAATAATAAATTGAATGCACTGTTGACCTGCCCTTCACAAAGCATGTATATAATCAGGGGTGCACATGCGTGGGAAAAATAAACAACGCGTACAAGAAAACGTGGAGGGAAGCCCTTTTGAGTACCAACATTTTTGGGGACAGGGACACGTTTACTTTCTGGAGTAGGATTTTTATCCATCTCTGGTGAGATAATCATGATGATAAATATGTTTATTAATTACAATGGGTGCAATGGCTCCACGGTTCGGCATGCATGTGATTCGCGGATTAACTGCTCAGTTTAACCATCATAGAGTGAAAGTTTATCATTTTGACGTATTTTGTTTTGCCAATTTACACATTCAAATGATTTTAAACACGGAGAAAGAGGGGAAAATCAGGACTCGCGCACGAAGAGAGAGAGAGGCGCAAAACAGACATCGCTTGAACACCGAATTGATTCGTCTTTACTTGTGCTTGAACGGACACATACACACAATTGTCAAAATACCCATCTCGGCAAGTATTCTCTCGGTTATGTCATAAGTGAACAGTTGAGAAAGAAACTGGATGTGTGTCAGTATATGCATGCGGTCTTAAAGTGACAGCAGCCTAATATTCCTGATGTTGTCTGTGCCATTAATGCTAATAAAATAAAATAAAAACATGATCTATCATGTTGGAGAGAAAAGAAGATAGTGAGGAGAGCAGTCAGGAGGAAAGCTTGCAGGATAAGTGTGCCGTGTAAAGTGTGAGTATCAAGCAGCGTCTCCAGGTGCTCCCTTGAGAACTAGACCAAAAAAAGTGATGCGCACCCCTGTATATAATTTAGTTGTTTAATAAAAAATAATAGCTAAATAATGTAAAAGTTTGGGGTCAGTAACTTTAAAATATATTTTTGAAATTAGTCTCGTCTGCTCAGCAAGGCTGAATTTATTTGAAAAAAACAACAAAACAAAAAGAAACAGTAATACTGTAAAATGTTACAATTTAAAACAACGATTTTCTATTTGAATAAATTTTAAAATGTAATTTATTCCTGTGATGGAAACATCATTAGTCCAGTCTTCAGTGTCACACTCTAGAAATCATTCTAAAATGCTTATTTGCTGCTCAAGAAACATTTATTATTATTGAAAACAGTTGTGCTGATTAATATGTTTGTAGAAACTGAGGTAAATTTTTTCTCAGAAATCATTGATGACAGGAAAGTTCAAAAGAACAGCATTTATTTGAAATAGAAATGTTTTTACTGTCAATTTTGATCAATTTAATGTGTCCTCGCTGAACAGAAGTATTAATTTCTTTGTGTGGTATTGTGTACACGTATGAAAAAAAAAAAAGCCTCGTCTTTGCTTTGGCATCGAAATCGGTTTTGAGAATCATGAAACTTAGTATTGGTACTAATGATTTCTTCATATTGTAACAATTCTAGTAATGATGCAAATGTTTCAAGATTTTAAATGTTTTCAGTAGCAACACATCTGTTGTCTTTCTGCTGAATAATGTGAGATCTGACCTGATCTTGAAGTCCTTCAGCTTCTCTGCACTGATTTTGTCGATGAGGAAGTCAGGTAGCTTTTTTCCCAGTTGGTGGAAGCTAAAGAGCAGACACTCCACGTAGCTGAATTGTAGTTTGGGCTCTTCATTCGCAGCGTTCTCTCCATTCTCCTCCTCTGGTGGCAGGGGCATGAACTCCTGAAGGCATCAGGGGACAGAGAAAGGGAACAAAAACACAGAATAAGAGGATGTTTGATGACAAAGAGGTTGAAGTGGAAAACTTTCAAAATTCCTGTGTGAGTTCAGGAGTTTAATGTATGCCTTTACCAGGAGCTTCTCAAAAAGCATATTGAGGTTGACCTCCAGTTTGTCCATGTCCCCACAATACGGACTCATCTCTGCTAACAACTTTAGTACCTGCAAAGCAAAAATATTTTCTTTTTATATTTCTTTTATATTTTAATATTTCTCCCCCCCATGTAAATTCGCTTTCATATCCAAGCTTAATATATAGAGATTATATGTAGGGTTCAGACAATTTTTGACCAATTAACCTTCTATGATTTCCATCATGTGATACACACCTCAAGCTGGATGTCCAGTTCGGCTACAGGGCTGGTGAGCAGACTGAGGTTGGGCAGAACAAATTCACAGAAGTATGTCACAAAGCGAGTAGAATGCACATTTTTCTGGAGGAGAAAAAAAAAAAAAGAAAAAAAAAGAAAGTCAATATTTGTGATTTGCACCATTATTAATATTTTATATTTGTGGAAGACATGACCAAAACAAACACACACAAAAAAAAAAAATCAAAAAGTTTGAAAATAATGGAAAACATTAACAAACTATAAAACAAAAACATTAATACAAAAAAAAAATATGTGAAATTGTTTATATAAATAAAATTGAGGCTACACCAATTTTTTTTCTCTTTGTCTGGATTCAAGTTTTGCATTTTTTACAGAAAATGCCCCTCATTAGTTTCAGATGCTGAACAATGTATTCAGGCTTCTGAGCTTTTGCCGGGAAACTGACAAAAATTCAATAGCTGATTATTGGAAAAACAAAACTATATTGATTGATCACATCCACCACGGTGTGATGCATGAGATATTTGAAGTGCTGACCGTTGCTGTGGTTTCACTCACAGAAAAGAGTGGCAAGGCCTGGCGTGTGCACTGTAAGAGCCGGTCGACGCTGTCAGCGTCTGCGGGGTTAAGCGCCTGCTCCAGGAAGGCCTGCTCCACCACCAGCTCCACCAGCTGCTGCCGCCCGCTCACGGTCTGCATGCTCTTCAGCCCGGACAGGATACGCATCAGAAGCACAAACTCCTCCCCCGTCACGTCCTCTAGCACCTAACAATGAGAGAGAGAGACGGGTCAAGTGTGAGGATGATCCAAAGGCCAAAATAAACTTTGTTCATCACATCAAACTCATGTGGTGCAACCAATTTGACCTTTCTATGACATAGGTCAGGTTGTAAAATGTCATGTGGCGTGACTCTCCAAAAACGTATTTTTCCTGCATTTATAATTCATGATATTTGTTTAAAAATAACTTGAAACATACACTATTATCTATTTCAAATAAATAGATAATAAAAAAAAATGTATTGAGCACCAAATCATTGTATTGATGTGATTTCTGAAGGACCATGTGACACTGAAGACTAGAGTATTGATGCTGAAAATTCAGCTTTGCATCACAGGAATAAATTACATTCTACAATATATCCAAATAGAAAAGCAATTTTGACATATTTCACAATTACTGTATTTTTGATCAAATAAATGCAGCTTTGGACAGCAGAAGAGACTTATTTTTTAAAAGTTAAAAATCTTACAGACCCTAAACTTTTGAGTAATGTATGTGTGGGAAATAAAAATATGAATTGAGCGCGGATACCTTTTTTGTCTCTATGAAGATGTAATCCTCAACCTCCTTTGTCATTGTGTCATCGGGCATCATTTTCAATTTAGTAGAGAGAAACTTAATCGCTCTCTCTCGAACAATATCTTCTCCCTGCAGGATCTGACTGAACAAGCCTCCCAGAGTTCCTTTAAAGAAAGACACCAGGGTAAAAGAGGACAACAACTTCACCTTACCCATAAGACTCTTTAACCCATGACTGACATTACAAAAACAATCACTATTTTATATGTAGAATTAACATGAAACCACATTCTATTCAAAGCACTGAGAGCATAACAGAAATGGATACCTTTTGCGTCAATTTTGAATATGGAGATCAAAGCTGTGTTAACTTGATTGAATTCAGCAGAATCATCTAGAAGAGATGACAAGAAATGTCTAGGATCAAACAGCATGTCATTCAGATTCAACAGTTTATGCAGGAATGAGAGTACTTTATGTAAAAAGCATGTTGTTAGTAAACGTGAGATCTCTGTGGGCTACCTGTCTGCAACAGCTGTGTGAGGATGTCTGCGACTCTGGGTAAATTCTCTCCTGATGCGAAACGGGGGAGCTCTTTGATAGCCTGCCTTCGGATCTGTAATCAGAAAAGAACCACCAACAATGTAGAGATGCATTTTCCGATGTCATCACCACCCACAACATGAAAATCCCTGAGGTGGTGTACTCACGGATACATCCTCGTCCTCACACAGATCGAGCTGTGCATTGATGGCTGCGTCGGCCAGCTCTGGAAAACTGCTGAAAAATTTCGGAATGAACTGTGCGGCCAGTCGCTTCTCCTTTGCACCTCCTTTCACGCCGTCCAGAATGACCTGATAAGCATCTTTGTGCTGAAAAACAATACATCATAATAAGTGACATTTAATAATATAGATTTTTAAATATTAATGATATCGGTAACACTTAACAATAAGGTGTTAACATTAGTTAATGCATAAACTAACAACAAGCAATATATTTTTACCTCTTTTATTAAAGGATCCTAAAAATGTGATAGTAAATGTTTAGATTAACATTAACTAAGATTAATAAATGCAGAAGTTCTGTACATTGTTAGTTGATGTTAACTAATGTAGTTAACTAATGTTAACAAATCAAATGTTATTGTAAAGAGTTACCATGATAATTAAAAAATTACTATCAATGTTTTTATTTTTTTAAATGTATTTTAAGTTTAATAGGCAAACATATTTTAATACATGAAGCATTGAGATACGGTATGATTAATACACAACCGATCAATAATTACGTTTTTAATGTTTACTTTTTGAGAAAAGTCTTTCTTATAATGATATTTTAAATAGAGTCGATTTAAAATATTTGTTTTATTAGAAATTATTTTGAAATGCACTATATTGCTGTGATGGCAATTATATTTTGCTGTGATGAACAATTATTATTAACTGAGCACCAATTATAATTGATTCAGCTTTGCCATCGTATGAATAAATTACTTTTTAAACATATTAAAATAGAAAAATTATTTTAATTTGTAATAACATTTCACAATATTATAGGTTTTTTTTTTACTGTAATTTCAATCAAATAAATGCAGCCTGGGTGAGCAAGGATCAAATACAATTATTTATTGTAGAATATATAAATACATTCCTTACGAAAATTAACTATGGTTTTATAGCAAAATAAGATTTGCATTATGTAAATTCCTTTTGAAAGCCTGTTAATTATTCATCAGTATTACAGTGCGCAGAACAGCGGGAACCCGAATTCACGAACACGCTACGCTAACAGCGTAGCAATAGCCTTCCATAAACGCGATGGCTTTCTCTTCAACAAACATCAAATAAACCAAAGTATTTCATCAGTTGCATACAGAATAAAAACTTCGTGGATGCACAGCTTCCCTAAATGCACGTATATGATCATGTTAGCTTATTTACGCAAAAACACACAAGCAACTATCGCAAGCTATTAGGGCTAATGAGCTAGTGGTCCGAGGAGGCCTCGCAGACACACCAGTCTTTAATATTTTTCACCTAATTCCCACCCAAAAAGAACATCTAAAGAGTATTGTTGCTATTGAGCGACAGCACGGATATACGAGGCTTTGTTTACCGTGCTGAGATCCTCTTTTGCGTCGGCGAGGATGCCGTAGTTACGGTAGAGATCCTCCACTGTCGCCGCCATCAGCGTGTCCGACTTCACCGCGGGGGTTTCAATGAATTTCGGCAGTTCTGCTGCTCCTTCTGTGATATTATCACTGTATCCGCTCGAGATGTCACGCTGTGAAAGCACAGATGTGGTGTGGGCCGTGGGTGTGCTGTTGTTTTCACGGTAAACGTTGCTGTAGCGTGCAGTTCGCCAGCTTGGGTTTGTTGCTCTGTGCGTGCGGCGGCGGGATGAACGTCACTTCCGCGCTTTTGGGACGTGATTGAGAGCGTCGTTGTTTGAGAGCGCCATCTGCTGGATTGGGTGTTTGGTGGCACATCCATATTCGTTCCCCTCCATACTATGGAAGTCATGTCAATGTCAATGGGGAACATCAACTGTTTGGTTACCCATATTCTTCAAAATATCTTCTTTTGTATTCAGAAGAAGAAAGAAATTCACACAGGTTTGGAACAACTTGAGTGTGAGTAAATATCACAGAATTTTCATTTTTGGGTGAACTATCCCTTTAACATTCATACTATTGTCTAGGCCCATTGTACTCATTCTCTATGTGAAAAAAAATAGTGCTAAATTTGATCATGTTAGTATTGTCATGTGAGTTGTCATTTCTCTGCCATTCACAACTCCTTTCCCATTGTCTATGGATAGTAAAGTGGGTTACGCTTTACTTTACAGTAAAGATCTGTGTATTCAGACATGGGGTGTGTGTCTGAGGCAAATTCTTGGCTCAAAGCAACAACAACAAAAAAGTAATCCATAAGAAAAGAAATATTATTATTGACAAAAATGTATCCAAAAATAATGTGTTGAGTCAAAATTTCATAGGAAATAAATACGGCTCAATTTATGCGTTTATGCTCTTTATGCATTCTTTTCCCCCCCTCATCTTACAATGTCATTTTCAAGAATTAAGATTTTTCATAAAGAATCTTTCATGGAATAAGTAAATAACATGATCCTTCAAAAATCATTCTAATATGATTTGTTAATCAATTAACTCAGAAGACAAGGAAATATTGTTGCGCTCAGATGAAAGCTAGTTGTATGTCCAGGTGCGTGAAAACCAATAAGATGTAGAAGAGACTGTAGACGGTTCGCACTCTGAAAAACTTAATCAAAATTCTTAATCAATTAACTAACAAATAACTATAAATTTAACACATCCTTGCTGAATAAAAGTATTAACTTCTTTCAAAAAAAAAGAAAGAAAAAAATTACTGACCCTAAACTTTTGAACAATATATATATTGTTTTATATTTTAAATACATTTTAGATTTTAAATAAAATAATGCTCTTCTTTTTTACTTTTTATTCATCAATGATTCCTGCAAAAAGTATAACAGCTATAAAAAATATATTAAAGCAGCACAACTGTTTCCAACATTGATAATAAATCATCATATTAGAATGATTTCTGAAGGATCATGTGACTCTGAAGACTGGAGTAATGATGCTGAAAATTCAGCTTTTTATCACAGAAATAAATATATAATTCAAATAGAAAACCATTATTTTGAATTGTAATAATATTTCACAATATTGAAAATGTTTCTGTATTTTTTATCAAAGAAATGGACACTGAAAAAAAACATTAAGTAAAATGTACTTAATTTTTCTTTGGCAAGTTTTGCACGCATATTTTTAAAGTAAATTTCACATATGGAATTAAGTAAACTCTAAGTAATATTAACAAAGAAAATAAGTCATTTTAACTTTAACCATTAAAAGATTGAGTAATATCTATTTAGTTGAAGTTTCCTTTGCGATATATTTCACTCAAACAATATAACACTGAATTAAACTGCACACTTTTAAAGTATATCACTTAGAAACATCTAAGTAAATAATACAATAGATATTGTGTGAGACACTATATCTACATATCAGAAGCAACACAGCTCCTGAACACAGAGACCTCAATACTTGTTACACAATGATGGTAACATTTGATGGACTTGATTGAATTGAGAACTGATATAGAATTTACTTCGTTTTTTTAATTCTTGTTTTTTTTCTGTATTATTTACTTCGCCACAAAATCATTTTTATCAGTGCAGGCTTGATGATCATAAGAGACTTTCAAAAACATCAAAGATAGAAATGATTCCAAACTTTTAATTAACTTCCAGTTTAACGCGTTAAACATATTTAATGCAATTATCGCAGCATCCATTTTTTATTTAATGTTTAAAATTGGGGTAAGAAATCATTTTCATGAGACATCAGTAGCTGTATTAGAATCAGTAATACTGGCCATCATTCACAACTTTTTTTTGAACAATTCCCGTTCTTGTCTTAGGAGTTAGGACAACCTTGATGAACTTTTTTGATCCACTTCAAATGTTGACTACTATATATATACACCGTATATTCACAGCTGTCCCCCCCCCCCCCCCACCCCCCACACAAAAAAAAAGAACAGTAAGAAACAGAAACTCATTTATATTTATTGACTGTGAGCTGCAATCCAGTAAAATTGCCAGAAGATGGCATCAAAGATCAGTAAATGTTTCTCTTTTTCATTCTTACATCCAGTAAAATCATGCCCTTTGGCAGCTCAATGTTCATATCTTCTTAATAGGAAAACTGGACTGAACTAATCACCTCAAATAAGATTACACTGACCTTCCTTCCAGTGACAGTCACGAGAGGAACTTCCTCAGTGAATCTGACTCCTCACAAATCTGACACATCCGCAATACTTCTGTCTAAATGATATAAATCCACAACAAAAACATACCAACCGCTCTTACCTTCCCCAAGGTCAAATGTTCTTGATCCAAAAAGCTCTTTGGCAGGGCTCACGTGCTGAAACACTGCCTCAAAGGCTTTCTGAGGCTAACACCGTTTGAAAACAGCACCTAAAGCTCCTTAACAGCTAATCTGCTAAAGGAACTCTGAAGCCGCAAAGAACACATCACATGAACTAAACGTTCACTGAACAATCAAACGCCAAAATGAATTCAAAATCACTTTCTTCATTACATTTATTACTACAAAATATATACAACATTATTTTACATCCACACTCGAATGCATTCGTTTTTAAATAACCATAATATTAAAATTCCATAAAACTAGAACTATAACAAAAAATATCCATAAAAAGACTGAAATGCCAGTGTTTCTTCATATCAGCATGTTTGGTTTCCATGAGCTCACCAGGGCATATTTTCACACGTCTTTACCACCTCCACGGCAGGAAAAAAAGTGTAACTCTCGGTGCGCTTTACAAGAAAGTCTTCTTCAATCAACCTCCGCGCAAAAGGCTAAACTGACAGGCCAGACAGTATTTAGCACACAAACCACTGCATATTTCCACAGCGGTAGACTTCATATTGTGTTCAATGAACAGGTTCTAACTTGTCTCAGTTATCATAACTTTAGAAGATTGCAGTGGGCGTTTTGTGTGAGAGACAGAGAGAGAGAGAGAGAGAGTTTTCTAACTAGTTAAGCCACACTTCATCTCTGCAGTGCTTTGCCCTCGAAGGATTTCCACGCCGCCTGGCCGGGAGTCAAAAAAGGCCGGTTCGCTGTAGAAACTCTTAGGTGTCTTTTTGCTCTTTGTCGTCCTGACCTTGACTTTTTCTGAACACATCCTGTTTTTCATGGACAGGAGCTGGATGTCCGAATGCACATTGGCGACGGTGTGGCGTCGGACGCCGGCGGTCCTTTCCAAATAGGCTTCACCTTCGTGTTCGATTAGAGGTGCCAGGAAGGACTCGTGGGCAAAGTGTGACACCATAATCTCGGGTTGAGCGAGGTGTGAGGTGCCTTCCAGGCGATCCTCTGCGGGGGGAAACCGTAATGACAGTGGTTAGATTCAACATGCAGAAACTAGACTAGGGCAATGACGTAAAAAATCAATCTAGTTTTACTAATGTATTTTCTGCTTTTGTTGGTGTTTATATGGGTTTAAAAAGAGCTTATATTTAATGATACACATGTCATGCGGTGTCATTATGTCAGGATTATGCTCTGTTTAGTGTTTGTTCCTAAGTTTGACCTAGTTTGATGAATGATCCTGTTCACCTGTTGCCTATTTAATGATCTCATTAGCTCTTTTGTTTGCTCTGTGTTTATAAGCCCTGTGTTTCCTCCATTCCTTGTCCTGCCTCGATGACTTTAGTGGATGTTTAGTCTGTTCCCTGAGTTTCTCCTGCCTGTCCCGTGAGTGTTTGGATTAAAGATGACTTGTGTTGTACTCGCCTGCGTTGTGCAGGAGAATATAATATACACTACCATTATCAATAAAATAAACATTTTCCTTGCACATTGATTACATGTGAGAGTAGACATCTTAATCATTTTATTTTTTATGTTTTTAGATATCATTTTAAAGACATTTACTCAAATAACATGAATTATTAGTTCATAAATATCATTATGTATTTGGGTAGTTTCACCACATGACATTTTTTATGACATGCTTTGTCATAAAAAGGTCAAATTATCGTAAATTTTTTAGTCTTCTTGATCTTAACACTTTTTTTCTGCTGGTTACACCATATGACTTTATTCTGCAGGGCAAACTTTTTAAAATTATTATAATATTAATAAATAGGGAAGCAGTTTTGTTAAAATATTTTCCTCTAACCAACAATACTTATGGCTTTTTTCTTCATTATTATATTAGGACAGTTAAACCACCTTGACATATTTTCCCTCAAAAACTCTAAATGAAATTTTAATTCCAGTTTAATTTTTTAATATTAGGTAACTACATTAGTTAACATGAACTAACTTCTACAGCATTTATTAATCTTAGTTATTTAAGATTAAATGTTGTACCTGTTAACAATAAAGCACAGTGAACATTTTTATTAATATTAACAATAGTTAATACATGCTGTAAGAATATATTGCTCATTGCTAGTTCTGTAAGTTAATGCATTAACTAATGTTAACAAATAATACCTTATTGTTAAGTGTTTCTTCAAAAACTACATTCAAAATTAAAAAACTTGCTCATCATAGCAAGTGTGTATTCAGTTCATTGTATATATTAATTTTGAATAAATTAATAGATCCAGACAAAATTTTTTTTTTATCATGTCATTGACCCACAATGCAAAAGAAGATAAAGCATAAAATGAATGATCACCTGAAGAGGAATCGCTAGGGCTCGTGTAGAGGTAGTTACTCAGGTAAGGAGATACAACCATGTCCACCAGTCTCTCCAGTCGGAAATACTCTTGTGTAGGTCCGTTAGGCTCGTGAATGCCCTGAAATAATGAAAATATCAATCCAAAATAAAGACTGCTGGTATATGAATAGTTAAATATCTGGGTTCAATCCCAAGACAGCTGACGAGTGGGAGTAATTCAGGAACAGAGGATGCATCACCATTATACCCTTAAGCATGACACTGTATCCCTGTGGTACTCAGCATTGATCAGGAACAAAGCTGACAAATTTCGTTTGTATAGAGGAGCCTGATTTTAAAAATGAATGCTGGGTCAAGGTGCTTGGTCTCTGGTTTGAGATTACACCTGCACAAAGCAGATATGAATATGTTCCCACACGGCCACTCAGGGAATATTCTCACAATGTTCAGTATTCATCATCATATCTCTGCTTCTTATTCTCACCTGTGTGTTAAAAAATGCTTGCATAACGTTTATGGACATAAACAGTGGTTGATTTTTATTAAAATGGATTTCAACTTTTCTATTTGTCATATAAAGCAGTGTTATTGTAGTATTATTTATATTTATATAAATAGTATATAATTTAATACATATTTTATTAACTTTTTTAGTTGAATTATATAATTTTTTTTATTAAATATTACCCATTTAGAGGTCACTATAAACTGTTGTTTGGAATAGAACTGTGTGAAAATTCTTTAAAATATTCTTCTTTATTTCTATGTAAAAAAATTATTAAATAAATGGCAGTGTGGAATGAGGGGAGAGTAAATAATCAACTATAGTATTTTTATATTTCCAGTTGTAGTTGAAGTTTTAGAAATTTGTAATGTTTTTTTTAAAATATATTTCTATTTAGCTTTAATTTACTTTTTTAATTCGGTTTTAGTAAGTTTAGTACTTCAACTGGAATTATTTATAATTATTATATTATTATTACAATTATTTGATATCAATTAGTTTGCCAAGGCAACATTTCAGTTATAGTTTTCATATTTATATTTGATCTTATTCTTTATTTCAGCTTTATTTCAAAAATTATTTGTAATACTTTTACCTAATAACAATCCTGATATAAAGGTCACATCAGATGTCTTCATCATTACTTTTGCTACTTTTGTTATATATAAATTACCATGTCTGTAAATCTAAAAATATGAAAATAATCATAAAAATATAATATTTTTTTAGAATGATGATGATCTAAACAGAGTATAATAAACATAAACAATTTTAATATCTACTGTGTGAACATTATTTATATCTATTTTTTACACAAATTATAACTGTCTCTCACTTGTGGCTTCATCTCAACAACTTTTTTTCGACAACTTTTTTTTTTTTCAAATGTTACTGTACAACAGTGTCAGTAAAGAGCATAAGATGATATATGAGAGGAATGATGCATGAAAAAACCCCAAAGTGTCCCAGAAAAAGAAAAGTCTGCTTAAATGCAAAATGTCCATCACAAAATTTGAGATGTGGTGGAAATGTTCATGATGCTTCAAAAAGCTTGGACATTATTAAAGTGTAACATCGCCAATTTTCAACCCGCTTTGCATTGTTACAATATCACTAATATATGTAAATGAACAATGTTTAACTTGTTGTCCGTGCAACACGAGTTTTGACAGCTAAAGGACTTTCGTGAAAACGGCAGTTTCTTTCAGTTTTTCACATCTGTTTGGCATAAAACACTGTGTTCGTGGTCATCCAGTTTGCAAATGTTGACTACAAACACAGAGGTTTATCAGTTTTTCCATCATAGTGTTCTTTCCATATATACAACTCTTTAGCAGCCTTGGACACACTGGATCCTTCTCTGGAAACCGAACGTAACTCACTAACTAACGTTTACTCTTTGAATTCTTACACCTGGGAACAATACACGTCGACACCATTTTAACTAAAAGTTAGCTAAGAAGCATTTCCTACTAAAGCATTTGACTCTGGTAAGAGTGTCCATAGCATTCTGCTGGGAGTATCATTGGACGGCAATGTGCCCAGTGCATTCTGGGTGTTGAAGTTTTCCTACCCATTTGGCAAAAGGGAAGACAACAGTCTTTTTTCTCTAGTCATTTAGCACCCATTTCAAAATTAATCTCGCCAGACAAATTGAATTGAAAGCCCATTTTGCGAGCGGTGAAATACTCCTTAAAGTGTACAAATGAAATTAGCAATAGTGAGACCTCACCTGCAGGATCAGCAGCATCTGTGTGATTGGAGGGGGGTACGAGGAGCCCTGAAACATGTTCTCCAGAGGAAGCTTCAACAGAACCATGTTCCTGAAGCCTAGCAGAGCCATTTGCCTCACAGTCAACTCCTGACCCTGCACACACACAGCCAAAAAAACACCAGTCACCATAGAGTCGGTAACTTGACACTGACCTACTACTTCCAATGGTAGGTGAGATCATTTTAATACCTGCACGGGGTAGAAAATAGCTTGAAGAGTTGGCAGGATCTCTGTGAAAAACCTCACCCACATCTCAGACAGCGCTTGGAGCCGATTTTCATCTGGCCATGAGAAAGGAGAGAAGTATGCAGGGAGTGATTGAATTACACACATCTGTCTAAAACCTTATTAAAGCGCACGCTGACCATGAAATGAGTAAGAAAATCTGGTTCGGCACTCACCATTATGAAGCTGAATCTTCTCCAAAATATCCATCAGACCCTTATTCAAGAGTTGATCCTGGATAATGTGAGTGATGCAAGTACTTTAATATTAATATTTAATATTCTGGATTGATTACGAGTTAAGCTCAATTGACAGCATTTGTGGTATAATGTTGATTAGCACAAAAATGAATTTTTTCTTAGTTTTCTTAGGAAGTGAACGGGGTCAATTTGTAAGCATGAGAATACTCATCATATCAATAGGATAGCCATAAGAAATAAACAATTTAACACGATTTTAGTAAAAAAAAATTGCTTACTAACAGCCATAAACCCTAAAACAACTGTAAATGAAGTTTTATTTGTCAACATTAGTAAACTACATTAATTAACAGGACTATGACCAATGAACAATACTTCTACAGCATTTATTATTCGTAGTTAATGTTTATTTCAACATTTAATAATATATTTAATAATATAAGTTGTATCTGTTAAAATGAGGTAATGCACTGTGAACTTGGATGAACAATTTTATTAATTAATATTAAGAATAGTTAATAAATGCTGTAAAAAATATATTCACAAACACACACACACACACACACATTTATGCTTTAAAATGCTACAAAAATTGGCCCGCTCACTTTCATTGTAAGTGCCTCACCATAACTTTTTTGTTACAACTTAAATTGTAACAATTTTTACAGTAACTTTTGAAATTCACTTCATAATGTCTTTAAGACTGAATAACATTTTACCTGAAAGTACTCTGCGATGAATGATCCCAACTCGGTCCTCAAAAGCCACCTATGAAAAAAGTTTAATAGCTGAGACAAGCCCTTATAAAGTACATTTTCACATTTTCTGAAGAAAACGTGAGTGATGCTGCCTGTACAAATCTCACCAGCACAAAGCTAGGGTGTTGTAGGTGGTTGTTAAACGCTGAGCGTGTTTCTATGTGGTTTCTAGCTTGTTCTGGGTCATTGCCTACTTACTCAATTCAAAAAAGTCAGATCATGACTTGATTAGATATCAGAAACAGGGCTGATCTCACACATTCACTGTAAGACTCACAAAATGTACACCGTTCTCACACTCTCAAGCCACACCTTTATATTGCGGATCAAAAAATAGACGACGAATGTATGAATATGATTTGATATGAAACTAAGTCTCAGCTTTTTATAACTAAATTCAAACAATGTCTACCGTTAGAGCCGGCACGTGAACCGATCATCTCTTCCGCTTTACTACTAGTTACAGCATAAAATAAACATGGATGAACATCTGATGGTGTTGTAAAATACAGTACAACTTACAGAAACGTATCATGACTAATGTAATCGTTCAGTGTTCCAACCGCGGAAAGAAGCCAATAAAACAACTTGTAACGTTACATTTACCTCAGAAAAATGAACTCTAGGCACTATATTACACATTCATTATACTTTTACCCTTATAACATTAAAAAGTTATTATTATAAAAAGTGCCTTATTAAATTGTATACAAATTTTATTTTTTTAATGAATGATTGTATATTAATTTTACCTTTAATAATCATGTAGCCTACCAAGTGACAGGGTTACGTGTTAGTTTACAGCAGCTGAGAGAGAAACATTAAAGGTACAATATGCAACATTTTCTGCCGCTAGAGGGCGCTACATTCCAAACAACAACAACGGCGTAGCTTGATGACGATGTAAAGGAGCGTAGAATGATGGGAACTGTTGTTTTCAACTCCACCGTGGATGTAAATCAGTCAGACGGGAATCGAAAAATCATGTTCATGGATGTTCTATTTTTATAAATGTTGCGTTTAATGACATGCTTTTTGTGGCGAGGGGGGGGCATGGTTCAGCGCGGTCTGTAACGGGAGAGATAGAAACAAGACGAGCGGGACGTAAGTAGGTCAAGTGCAAATGACGAACACCTGTGTCTTTTTCCAGTATTATTGGCGTGGAGAGACCGTGCTGGAATCAGAGACTGGAGAGAAAATTGGACGCAGAGAAAGAAAACCGGTGGATCCGAGCTCTCATTTTTGAACTGTTTTGTGCCGTCGCCACAGTGAATGCGCGTTGTGCGCGACTTTTGTTTGTTTTGTTTTATTTTAATAAAGTACGAGTCTCAGTCACGCCGACCCGTCTCCTTCCTGACTCTTGAACCTCATCACACTTTTATTTCATTAAAATGAATTAACATAAACATAACTATGCATAAACATAACTATTACCGAATGCTACATTTGGAAAATATAAAATTAAGCATGCTTTGTCGACAGAACCAGCTGCAATCGGTAAATAATAATTGTGTTTCATAACGACAGCACGAAACAAGCTAACGTTTGTTGCTTGATAGACGCTACAACTTCCGCATTTGTCCAGGACTCCACGCAGTACGAGCGGAAACCGAGGGTAACGCGGATATGACGCAATTGACTGGCGACTCCCAGCTCCCCCCTGCTCTGACACCCCGTTTCCTTGGTTAAAATCGCAATTTTCTCATTATTTAAAAATAGTTGGAAACATTTGGGATATTGTAAGTAATCAACTTAACAAAATATATAACACTGACCTTGAGATTTTGGGATATTTTAATGCAAAATTCTTACATATTGTACCTTTAATATGTACTTTACCACATTCAAATGAATCGAATTGAATCGAGATTGGAATCGAATTGCAGGCTTATGAATCAAAACCGAATCGAATCATTCAATTTGTGTCAAAACCCGGCCCTAATAAAAACTCAGTACTAGTCACTGTACCATGTAAACATTGTAACGTGTTGTCAGTAAGCCTACTTATATTCTGTTCAGTTATCAAATGTTTTGACAATCACAATACTTCTTGCGAAAAACAAAAAAGAAAACACCCCCTCCGCCCTGACCTCAAAAGTTGTCAGCCCTGAAAGTGAATTGAGTTCATGGCTGGTTTTCTCAGTATTGATGTCTTACCGTATACTTTCATTCAGGGTGTAAAGCTCATTGGTCTGCAGCCCCCCACCTTGGAAGACTTTAATTACAGCCGTTTGAACACTGCAAAACAGAAACGACTCAGGAAATAATTCAAATAGGCCTGGCCGCTGATTTGCAAGCTAAGCAAATTCCATGCAAAACATGCCTTTAAAAGATGTCGGAATCAAGCAATGTCATCTGTGTCAGGGAAATTGTCTCTGTTGTTCATATCTATGGTCAGCATTTTTTGTCTGCTTGCCAGCAAACTTTCACTGCCAACCGACCACATTTGACTAACATCCTGCTCTACACTTCCTGAGAGAGGGGCAGCAGAGGTCTCGTTTCCATTAGGAAGTGGTAAAGGCAAAGGCTGCTGTCTGCTTCCCTCTCCAATGCCTTAAAAACTTACTATCTATAAAGGGTTTTTCCCAAAGACTAAATATAAGTGTAAAGTCATAAGTCACAAAGCAAGGTTCCAGTTTTGAGTCAGCGGTACTGTAAACATCGCCCCTTTTAATGCAAAGTGCACCGCTTCCTGAAAACTAATTTTGAAGCTAAAGACTTTTTATTTGTTTTATCAATTTAAAGGGACAGTTCATCCCAAAATGAAAATTCTGTCATTATTTGGGTCAATGATAAAACAATGACTTCTACAGTGACTTCTATATATGAGGATGTTTTTTTATTTCTGATTTAAAACTCATTTTGATCATTTTTGGGGGGTGGGTGGGGGAACTGTGGTCAGCTACGGTCCTGATATTATAATGAAAAGAGAAAAGAGAAAAAAAAAAAATCCTTTCCCATTAAAATAATAAAATTGAAAAGAAAACTTTTCAAAACCATAATCTTTTATTATTATTTCTTAGAAAAAAATATTTTAACAAAATTGGTACAACTTTATAAATCGAAAGACTTTTGTCTGCCAAATCCAAGGCACGTGGTAAAACAAAACAAAAAATTTAATAAATACAGGACATGATGTCATTGAGAGGACTCCTGCAGACGTTTATACTGTGTGTCAAGACCAGTAAGTCTTTTAAAATATCAGATAGTAAGTAGTTAATTACCATAGTAGTTTTATGGGTAACACTTTAGTTTAGGTCCAATTCTCACTATTAACTAGTTGCTTATTAGCATGCATATTACTAGGATATTTGCTGTTTATTAGTACTTATAAAGCACATATTAATGCCTTATTCTGCATGACCATATTCTACATCCCTTACCCAATACCCAAACTTAACAACTACCTACTAACTACTAATAAGCAGTAATTAGGAGTTTATTGAGGCAAAAGTTTAGTTAATAGCGAGAATTGAACCCTAATCTAAATTGTGAACATTTTATAACAAGATAAGGTTAGTTTTTTTACTTGATGTTTACACTACATGACATATTTAGAGTCAGTAGATATAAACTTTTCTTGAAAATGGTGTAAAAGTTTTTTAAACCCATATGAAACCAAAATAAAAAACAATACATTTCTAAGAACTTGCCATGTTTTATGAAAAATAAGGTTGGTTCATGTGCAAAATGTCATGTGGTGCCACTCCCTAAAAACTAAATAATATCTTGAAATAGTAATTCATTATATTTGCAAAAAAATAAACCTTTTTTACTTATAATACATATTATATTTAAAAACTTTTTGGAAAATAATAATTAAGATGCGTACATTCACATGTATTCAAGGCGTAAGGAAAATATGTCATTAGTTTTTACTTGACGGTTACAATACATGACATTTTTAGAGTCATTAGATATAAACTTTTCTTGAAAATGGTATAAAAGTTTTTCAAAACATATGGAACCAATATAAAAACAAAGAGTACATTTCTGTGAACTTTTTAAATGAACTTTCTTTGTAAAAAATCTCTGTTGTGTCTATAAAAACGCAATAAAAATATATTCAAATCTCATGGTAATTGATGAAACAATGCCTTCAGAAAGAGAACCACCCACCTGTTCCAAACACTAGCGTTGGACAGCTGCAATGCTGGCGAGCTGGCATGAAAGCGGGCAAGGTCTGACAGCACGGGCGAGCTCATGAAACGGGGTCTGGGCTTTCGGTATGACCCCATGCTTCAGGTGTGATGAGGACAGGCACGTGCTAGAACAAAATGTGAGATACAGAAAGTCACGTTAGACGCGAAACCTCCCACAAAGTACACCAAAAGCATGACGCAAAAAAAAACAAACACATACACAAAACCACCGCATAGTGCAGTTGTTTACACGTTTCATCTGCGGTGACTCATTTATATCGATGCCTGTGTCATAGTGAAAGCCACACAGAACGTCTACCATACAAACAAGCACGCTTCCTTTGATGAGAAGCCTGACATGAGACTTCCTGGTGAACTTATGGCTGCAGAGGTATCTGATAATCGCAAAAAAATAAAAAAAATTCTGTTAGGATGCAGTTAACCAGATGCCTGTATCAGATGCTGACACGTTCAAACACCTCTCCTCTTGGTTTCCTATGCATGCATGCTTCCCAGAATTGTGACTCAAACTGTCTTTGCTCACAGACTCACCCTTGACGGCATCACAACTCGAACCCACACACATCTGATACCAGATAGCAACTGTAAACTTACATATTTATCCCAACTGCCTAATAATAGGTTCGGTCTGTTCCCACACTGACAAAATCAGCGCAGCAATGGCAACTCTGGTGCCATGAGAAGGCAAACAATGGCTCCAATTATAGGCTGTCTTTGTAAAGCCTATGATGGGTTAAATTGGTACTTTATCCACCCAGCATGATGGCAATGATGTCATATCAGATGGCACACCGAATCTGTTCTATCCTGCCGCTTGTGCACGGATCTTATTTGTGGACTTCAGTTCGGCCTTCAATACCATCATCCCTGATCTTCTCACAGCCAAACTGACTCAGCTCTCCATGCCATCCTCAATCTGTCAGTGGATCTCCAGCTTCCTGACCGACCGGCAGCAGCGAGTGAGACTGGGGAAGCTCACATCCAGGACCCTCACCATCAGCACTGGCGCCCCCCAAGGGTGCGTTCTCTCCCCACTGCTCTTCTCCCTGTACACTAATGACTGCACTTCTAAAGACCCCTCTGTCAAGCTCCTGAAATTTGCAGACGACACCACCGTCATCGGTCTCATCCAAAATGGTGACGAGTCTGCTTACAGACTGGGGGTTGAACAGCTGGCTGTCTGGTGCAGCTATAACAACCTTGAGCTGAACACGCTCAAAACAGTGGAGATGATTGTGGATTTCAGGAGAAAATCCCCAGCACTCCCCCCTCTCACCATCATGAACAGCACTGTGGAAGCAGTGGAGTCATTCAGGTTCCTGGGCTCTACCATCTCTCAGGACCTGAAGTGGGCAAATCACATTGACTCCATTGTGAAAAAGGCCCAGCAGAGACTGTACTTCCTTCGCCAGCTGAAGAAGTTCAATCTGCCACAGGAGCTGCTGATCCAGTTCTACTCAGCCGTCATTGAGTCTGTTTTAAGCACTTCCATCACTGTCTGGTTTGGTTCAGCTACCAAATCGGACATCAGGAGACTACAACGGACAGTCCGGACTGCAGAGAGGATTATTGGTGCCCCCCTGCCAGCCCTCCAGGACCTGTACTCTTCCAGAGTGAGGAAGAGAGCAGGTAAAATCATCACAGACTCCACTCACCCTGGACACCCCCTGTTTGAACTGTTACCGTCAGGACGGCGACACAGATCACTGGCCACAAGAACATCCAGGCACAGGAACAGTTTCTTTCCACAGGCCATTTCCCTTCTGAACACTTAACATGCCCCCCAAGGCATATGCCTGTAAGTGCAATACTCCCACTGTCTAGTGCAATATTCTCTTAACTCAGGTGATATTTATATTTATATTATTCATACTACTCAAAATACTGTAAATATGTTCATAATCTGTAACATGCACTAGACTCCCACTGTCTAGTGTAATATTCTTTAACTCAGGTGATATTTATATTTATATTATTCATACTTCTCAAAATACTGTAAATATGTTCATAATCTGTAAATGTTTATTCAGACTAAACCCAACTGTGACCCCTTTTTTTTTTACTTTTTATACTATTTTTATTTTATTTTTTTAAAATATATTTTATTCTTAGAATTTGTATTACTATGTTTCTTGTTGTATTTGTATTTGTATATGTGCACTGGAAGCTTCAGTACCAAGAAAAATTCCTTGTGGGTGCAAGCACACTTGGCAATAAAGCTCTTTCTGATTCTGATTCTGATTCTGATTCTGATTCTGATTGCTGCAAGAAAGTGAGCTCATTCACAGTCTAACATTATGAATGAAAATTTTATGCATCCATACTCACCATCTGCTAATTATGAGGCCAAACGCAAGCCATGCTGCAGACTCCCACTGCCGTTGATTCATTCTCTGCACTCGCATACATAATTCGCATGAATTGAGCTTATGGAGCGCATCTGGTCATAAATCACACTAACCAAGACATCACGCTCCTTAAGAATAATCTAATTCTTTTAGCTCTGGCTTATTAATTCATTCACCAAGTGCTTTGGTGAATTAGGGCTTGGATTGTCTGGTTTGATGGTTGACTGGTGAACTTGTAATAACAGACATGAGCAAGTACTCAGGGCAGTTAGGTAATGCAATTAAGGCTGCAGCATCTCAAAGCATGACCAGAAGAGAGTAAACAGCCTCATTTATCATCCGCGTCCAACTGCTGACCCGGCTTAAGTACATTAAGCGGACTCTCAAAGTCAGCCTCAACTTTTTGAAGGCCCATTTACACCGAGGAGGATAACTATAATGTTTAAATCATCATTCTAATTCTATGAAAGCAGCTGAAGTCCACATCACAACTATGACTAGTTTGGTTTTAATTTTGGTGAGCCCGAAAACTTTTAATGAAAGCATTGTTTGGGTTATGAAAAACATTCTTTCAAAGTTTTTCTTTCTCATTCATTTAAAGGAACAATTCACGCAAAAATGATAATTCTGTCATCATGTAGGCTATACTCACCCTTGAGAAGTTCCAAACCTGTATGGTTTTCTTTCTTCTGTGGAACATAAAAGAAGATATTTTGAAGATTTTTTGTTGTTGTTGTTGTCCAAAACCAAATTGGACCCCTTTGACTTTCACTGTATGGACAATGAGACATTTTTCAAAATATCACATTTTCTGTTCCACAGAATATAAGAAAATGAACTATCATTTTAAGTAAAATAAAAGTAAAAAAAAAAAAAAATGCTTTCTCTGAATTTTCCAATAAATGAATGGCCAAAAATGTTGTAGCGCAGTAGTTTTTGAGGTACAGCCAAAGAAGGAACCTATGTTGAGAAATCATCTACATCCCAAGAATCCCATAAAAAGTTAGCTTTACTCTGTAACACTTTCTAATAACATTCATTAATTACATTAACTAACATTATATTCATTAGTTACAACGTCAGAAATGCTGGCATTAAGTTCTGCACGTTTTGTTAATCTTCTCTGAGTAAATGTTGCACTTACCCGCTTGTTCTTCTCAGTCTTAACTGAGTGTTTAGTTTGGCCACATTGTAATTTCCGCGGCAGTTCTCACACATTTGATCTCTCTATACAACTTTGACGAACGAACGCTAGCCTACTGTAAAAACCCATAGGCTACACATAAAAACAAAACTTCAACCCTCAAGAAGCCCGTTTGTCAACTTAGTATTCATCGTGTGAGTCAAGAATGAAAGATGCTCCGCTGTGAAGCGCCGCTCGTGGGCGGTCCATGGGAGGAGTTTTCTGTAACTGTTTCACACATGCAACAAGTGTGCTTTAGTGAGTCCGAGTCATTTTCGGAATCGGTTCTTTTGAACGGTTCTTATGGGGGCAATTTCGGACACAGCCCGGCTGCCCGAGTAATTTCCGACCGGAAGCGGTTCTTTTGAACAGCTCGGATCGAGTAATTCTTAAGTAACTTAGTTGGCTGTGTTCAAAATCGCCCCTATTCCCTCATTCACTATTCCCTACATTACTCCACTAATTTCGGCCACTTGAAGGAGTGAAAAAAACGAGTGAGTGAATTCGGACACTTAGTTCGTGCTCGTCGTTTAATAATCATTTGATAGTTAGCAAACTGGCAGCTCCAGTAGTATTAATTCAAAGATTTCTCTTGAATTCTGTCATGGAAATTAGCATGTATAAACCTTAATTAAACAATTGAATAATATATTAAAAGGGATTTATACCTGTATGATATTATGCTGTAGCCACATTGGACCAGCGGTTTGGAAAATGGATGGACTATTCAGCTGCGGGCGCCATCTTCTGCTCGGGAATTCATTCGGCACGACCCTCACAGTGCATTATGGGTATTCTAGCTGTTGAGCGTACATTATACACTCGTTATTGCGGTGCATTGTGGGATTGAATAAGTGCACTCGATAATGTCCGCTATGGTTTCGGACAGCACTACAAATGGCTGTTCCCTCAAATAATGCCCTATTTAAGGGTTTGGGTCCCGATTTCGGACACAGCCCGGCTGCCCGAGTAATTTCCGGGAGCGGTTCTTTTGAACAGCTCGGTTCGAGTGATTCTTTTCCGTCAAAGTAGTTGTGTTCGACTGATTGGTGTATGACATCAAAGTACTGCGGTCTGCTCTCTAATATCGCTCTCGCTGTACTTTGATGTCATAACACCGATTGGTCTGCGCAGCGCCGCTTTAAGTCGAACACAACTAGGCTAATAGGTGTGTTCTAATGTACTGCTTAATACAGCGTCTGTTTGTACAATAATAAAGTTCAACATAAGCCTATCAATTAAGTGGGGTCTACGTTTTTTCTATCAGTTTTATTTAAAAAACATGACACAATATAACATTAGGCTTGTTCGACTTCATGCAGCTCTGCGCAGACCGATCGGCGGCTGACTTGAAGCAGTGCATCCCGGTTAGAAATTTTGTCCGACTTGATACAGCGCCGACGCCACGTGACTGTGACGTGCCATCAAAGTACCGCGAGAGTGATTCGAGAGTAGCCGGAGAAATATCTGTGTATTATTTGGCAAATATTGCATTTATTTCACTTCAGCTGTGGTAAAGTCTGCAAACACCACGTGAGCGGTAAGTGTCCGACTTCACGTCTCCGTTTGCAGCTCCTCCCCGCTTGCACGCGGCTACTCTCGCCGATCGGTTACATCCAGCCGCAGCCGATGTCGAACACACCAATCGCAACAACCACATGAAAAGAGCTTTTACTGTCATAAAAAAACAGATTTGGGATGAAGGTGTGAGAACATGAAGTACACGTTATTGGTGTCATGCGGTAAATTCGGCTAATCGTGGAACAGCTCAAGCGCAGCCGCTCTTGAGAAGCTGCGCTGACAGAACCAGCCGGCTGCTCTCGAATCGCTCTGGCGGTTCTTTGATGGCATACGTCACAGTCACGTGGCGATGGGGCTGTCTCAAGTCGGACAAAATTTCTAACCCAAATTCACTGCTTCAAGTACCGTAGCCGCCGATTCAAGTCGAACACACTTGTTGACTCTAGAACCGTTAGACAAAGCAATTCAGTCAGACCGAATTTGTTAAGTGATTCACTAAACACTAATCGAACATTTAATTGTGTTCAACAACATGCGGACGCTTTGATGTGCGTTTGGCACGCATTGTCCATGTCTGCATGACTGGAATTTATCATGTTCATACTCTGTGGTTTTCTTTAATCCCCAAGCATCTTCATCATGTAGGCTATATAAGTTCAAATAAGGAGTCCTAAAAGTATCATATTCCTTTAGGCCATGTAAGCTTCTTTTTTTTTTTTTTTTTTTACGAACTGCTGACCCGCATTCTGGATTTAGAAATTAAATGAAAGATTTGACAATAACAACAGGATAATCTAGCCAATACTTGGAAATTACTTTTTTAGAAATCCTCTAGAGGGCAGTATTGCACTGCTCGTAAGTTTTAGTAGCATTCAGCACATTACAGTTACTCAACACGTTGAAATGGTGAATACATTTATTTATTTTTTGTGCTGATTTACCATTGAAATATCGATCTACCTTCAAAGGAAAGCATGCAGTATGCAGGCGTTAGAGGATTTTTTATAAGGGGCACATTTTTCTTTTTACAACAAATTGTCATTTAGGTGCATGCTTGCTTAACCTTCATAAAATATGATTGTCAGACTCAGAAGGTCAAACTAAATAACATATGAGCTATGAGTTTTATTTTATATCAATTTTACAGAACCCATGTCTCCAAAATTTCTGTATCCGAGACACAAAACCCAGATTTGTGTAATTTTGCAAATGTCTTGCAATAAATTTCAAAAGTAGGATAAATAGGCTAGATAAAATCAATACTAGGCTATTTAAAATAAATAAACTATCAATTGGAGATCATACCTAGATCTATGCAGCGCTAACTTATTATATAACTAACTGCAAGCAAACAAATGCAAAAATATGTATCACCTTTTGGTCAGGCAAAGGACAGTGAATGTCTGAACCAGAGCAGGAAAATAAAGAAGTTGTTCTTTGCGACCGGTGGTCCTCTCATTAGTTTTGGCAAGGCCCTTCTCAACAGGCACAGGGGTCCTGTTGACCTTGATGGCAAGAGTCCTGTGTTAAACACTAATGAGAGAGAGACATCTCCAAGCTTGTCTACAGCTCCGGCCCGATCAAACTAAGGGGAAGTGGTCTAAAAATAAGCGGAACACATTAATGAGTGATCTGCAGGTGAAGGCGGTGCTTCTTTGTTTATTCTTCAGTGAAGGTGTGGATATTTATGTGCTTATGGGAATTTATGGGTTTCTGGCTGAAATAATAAAGATCTGTCCATTTTTGACCTTCTGCTTGGAATACTTAGATCCATAAAATGCTCTCCGAGGCTGATCCTCAACCTTTTCCCTTTCAAATTGAAATTACTGACATGGTTCCTCTCAAAAGGTAAGAATCTAGGAGATATGCCAGCACACACAAAAAAATAAAAAACAGCTATGAGAAAAAGACAATATGCTGCTCATGTTCCAAGCCCTCCGCGGGCAGGAAGAAAAAGTGGCAAATTCAAAGAACAATTAATTTGCACAATATAATCCACTTCTATTCCCTGCCAGCAGGATTTATGCCAACTCTGCACATGAGAGCCATGAGGCTCTCTCTGGGCAGGAACAATTTCATCAGCCCTCCATGATTGATGAGGAGAGCAATGAATCTCTGTGGAACGAGGCAGAAACAGCCATTCCCTCTCTCCCAGTCCCTGTCACCTCTGTTTCCCTGGCGATTCCCTGCTTTCCGTGATTCTTCTGCTCTCGTCACTCTCCGTCATCTCATATTCTTCTCTGGGCCAATGTGCTTGGCATATTGTCTCATGTTTATGGAATACAAATCTAATTAGTGAAATAATTGTAGTCAATCATACTAAATGTAGTTAGTCATAATGTAATAGGGGGCAACATTCATTGAAAATGATTTAAAAAAGTAATCTGTTCTTCATTAAAGTTTTACAGATAAATAAACGAATCATAGATTAAAAAATAGATGAGATAATGGCTCCAGTTTTGAGTGATGCTTCCTCAACTCCACTTGGTGTCAGTATAAGTCCAAGAGACTTACGGTACGGTCACGTTACCGTTGTTCCCCAGGCAAAATCCAGGAATTCTAATAGGTATTCACTTGATTGGGAATTTCAGGGGAAAGGTCTGTCTACTGCCAATAGTGTAGCACAGCTCACGCAAAATTTACTTTCAAACCACCTTTCTCTTGGTCAATCTTTTTTGCGAAATCTGTGTCGGGAAAATTTTCGCCCTTGCGCAAAATTTACAATCGCATGATCGCTATTGAAATTTCACCTGTGACAATTTGCTTAACCCTTAAACGCATACCTCGGGTCTTTAGTGACCCGGGACGTCATCCACCACCCTCCTCCTCATTCATTTTTCAAAGTTAGACATCAACCTTCTTAGTATTCCTTAATCAATTTATTATAAACAATGGGCTATAACAAGAAAAAAATGATAAAAGAATGCTTGCTTCCCCATTTATTTTTTTGTACAAAATTGTATTGGGTCGCTAACGACCCGAGGTGTGTAACTGTAAGTATATATTTTTTCTGCACAACAATAATTGAATCTTTGATGAATGAATAAGTGTAAATCACCTTTATTCCACAAGGTGGCAATGTCTGACACACAATGATGTTTCACTCATTGTTACGCAGACAGAAAACAAAAGAATAGGAAGTATCATCAGCAAAACTTGAAATGGCTCAGTGATTTACTGCAGAGCAAGTACTGAACGCAGTTAAATATTAGTGGCACTGTTATGGATCTGGTGAAGAAGCTGTCAGCGATCAAAATATTGATTTTGAAAATGTTGAAAATGATAGTTTTGAGAATATGGTTGAGATGGCGAATGTACTGGGAAATGAGCTCTGAAGAGGACAGTGATGATGCTCAAACGAAACCCTTCCAAGCTCAAAAAGGTAACACAATATGCATTATTTACTAGTATTACTAATATAGTTACTCTAATATTAAATTATCATGATAGGCAGAGATCCATCTGTGTTAGATATAGATCCGGGTCGCTAAAGACCCAAGTATGTAATAATGATTGGTGAAACATTCATGCATTTAAGGGTTAAAAAAGGTCAATGTAACAGCACCTTAAAGGACCTTTTCACCTGAGCGTGATTAAGCGGCGCAAATGTATGACGCGATGATGCTCCGTCCAATTAGATTTGAGCTTACCTGAGCTTTTTAAAAAGTGTGAAAGCGCCATAAGACGGGTGAGTGTTTGCGAAACCCATTTGAAAACAGTTGCAAGTGGCGCAAAAATGCACTTCACCTTCAAAGTCTGGACTTTTTTAGTAAAACATCAGTAACAGCTAGAATAGAAAGTGACATGAGGGACAGATAATCATGTTATTTTGTTGTTGAGGCCACAATACGGTACTGTACGGGTGGGACTTATGTTGACATTATCCAACTCCAAATTTAGCTCCATTATTAAAATGACTATAATCCATCAAAGCGAATCAGCCCTGCGCTTGCTTTCACTGTAAGGGAGGGACAGTTCACAATGAGGACTTTGATCTGACATGCCATTAAAACGATGACTTAAGGAACTTGCTTCATGATTTCAAAAGCTTTAGAAAATAAAAGTGTATTTTTCAGCAGTTGGGTCTGGCTAGCTGAGGTTGCTGGCCTCAGATGCCATGACTGATTTATGAGGTACTACTGCCTCAGTGACACCGCCCACTTCTGCACTTCCTCCATCCCAAACAAATCCACTTTTCTTTATTCCGCAGTCAATATATCTGACGCTTACAAATTTTAATGATATATATTATTTAATATGTTATATGTGACATTATTTTATTAATGTATTATTTTATTTAGTATGATGATACTGTTCTGATACCAGTGTTATTATAGTTTTAATAATATTTTGAGTTATCATTTATTTTTATGTTAATTTTAGTTAAATGTTTTAGTAATTTCATTGTGTGCTTATTCATTTTTTAATTTTTTTTTAGTTTTAGTAAGCTTTAGTTTTAATTATTTTAATAATTTTAGTGATTCATCTTAAACTTAAGGCAATAATTCTAATTTTTAAAACTAACATTTAGATTTTATTTTATTTCAGCTTTATTTCAATCAACAGAAACATTTTAAATAGTTGCAGTTTTAGTTAATGATAATTTCCCTGTCTGTTACAAATCTCAGTGCACTGGTGGCTAAAGAACCACTACACACTGCAAAACAATTATTTAAATCAATTTCAACATTAGAATAAGAAATAATGTGTTGTTTCGACTTAAAAAAGTACGTATTCGTGCTTGACTTAAAATATTAAGTTTAGTTTAGTTAGGTTGGACATTTAATTTATTTCAACAAATTTTAAGTTGTTATAACTAATTGCAGCAAAATTTTTTTACAGTGTAATGCTCACAAATTGTATTATTTTATTGAATCAGAATGATGTTTATGTTCCGATATAAATCTGTTTGGTCAACTGGTGTCTTATATATTTTTTTTAGAGCTCACCTGACCTAACATCTTATTCAGGTGCAAAGGTTTCTTCCGACCTTTCAGTAGAAAATAATGTTCCTGGCCAGGGCCGGCCCTGACCAATTTGCTGCCCTAGGCAAGATTTTACCTGGCGCCCCATGCATCACAGCCCATTTCACCCCGTCATTGTGTTCATGATTTAGCATATATATATATATATATATATATATATATATATATATATATATAGGCCTATATACACACACACACACACACACACATTACAGCCTAAACACAAATACCAAGAGCATTACATAGCATTCAAGTCAAGTCCCCATTATCTTTTATAGCACGATTTACAATAAAGATTTAATGTGAACTTTGCTATTTTGAATAAACCTGTAAATAAATATCATTACTATGCCATAAAATGTACAGGCCAAAAGTTTGGAAACATTACTATTTTTAATGTTTTTGAAAGAAATTTCTTCTGCTCATCAAGCCTGCATTTATTTGATCAAAAATACAGATTTTTTTTTAATATTGTGATATATTATTACAATTTAAAATAATTTATTATACTTTAAATTATCATTTATTTCTGTGATGCAAAGCTGAATTTTCAGCATCATTACTCCAGTCTTCAGTGTCACATGTGACATCCGGTCTATCACATGAATCTTTAGAAATCATTCTAATATGATGATTCATTATCAAAGTTGGAAACAGTTCTGCTGCTTAATATTTTTTCATAACCTGTGATACTTTTTTAGGATACTTTGATAAATAAATAGTAAAAAAATTTTTTTTTTAAATGTTTTAAAAATAGAAATCTTTTGTAACAACAATATACACTACTGGTCAGTAATTTGGGGTCAGTTTTTTTTTTTTTTTTTTTTGGTTGAAATAAATCAATACTTTTATTCAGCAAGGATGTGTTAAATTGATAAAAAGTGATCGTAAAGATGATTTATATAATTAGAAAATATTTTATTTTATTTTAAATAAATGCAGTTCTTTTTAACATTTTATTCATCAAATATATTAGGCAGCAGAACTGTTTCCAACACTCATAATAAATCAGAATATTAAAATGATTTCTAAAGGATCATGTGATAGACTGGATATCACATGTGACACTGAAGACTGGAGTAATGATGCTGAAAATTCAGCTTTGCATCACAGAAATAAATGATAATTTAAAGTATAATAAATTGAAAACCAATTATTTTAAATTGTAATAATATATCACAATATTTATTATTTTTTCTGTATTTTTGATCAAATAAATGCAGGCTTGATGAGCAGAAGAAACTTTTTTCAAAAACATTAAAAATAGTAATGTTTCCAAACTTTTGGCCTGTACTGTATCCCCACAACTGCACAACTGTAGAGTAAAACATTAATAAAAAAGTGATAATAAAAAATGCGTCTTAAAACTGACATGATTGTTACAAAACCACACAGTCTGGGGACTCTGGAGAACTCAGAACAACTGCTAACATTAAGTTTAAGGTAAAAATAACTGCCATGAAATTATAGTATCTTACTCCTATGCCATAAATTGTTCATTCACTACATCACTTTACCTCTGTCTTTATCCCCTTTTATCCTCTTCTCTTCTTTTTGGCACTGTATCTATCGCAGACTATGCTCATTTATAATGTGTCATGTAAATTCGGCCTTCCGTCACAATCAGGAAACTTTCACCGCGTCTAGAACTGGCGCGAGCTGCCAGGCCCGTTTCTACGAGCTGTGTGTTAACAAAAGCAGTGCTGTCTACATTGGATGCGGCGTCGCGCACGCTACACAACAAATTACCAACAACTGATCGCGCGCGCGCTCTGTTTCTGACGCACTTCAAGCACTCGATGGGCGGGGGACGATTGGTGAGCCGGACTTTTTTTTTTTTTTTTGGGTAGTATTTCGAATTAATGGTTTTAAAATAGTATTATATATAAAAAATAAATAAATAAATAAAATAAAAAAAATTCACTCGTTCACTCATTCTGGCGCCCCTATGGATGAGTGGCGCCCCTAGCATTTGCCTATACCGCCTATGCCGCGGGCCGGCCCTGTTCCTGGCAATACAAAGACCAAGGTTGATCACTGCCGCTGTGCCCTCCAATTGTATGAACACACATCTAGTGCCCTGTTGACACTCCAGGAGAAAAAGGACTGATAAGAGTGAAGAGATAAAGAAGAATGGCAGCTAGGAGGGTCCTCTGGGCAGGCAACCAATTACAGATGACAGCATCAGATTGTGTGTAGTCTCTTTCACCATCAAAAGACAAAACTCCCATAAAACTGGCTACAAAAGGACCAAGGACACCCTGCTCAAGAAATGGAGGAAGGAGGAAGAGCATTTTCTGGACTCTGAAAAGTTCTCCTGAGTCATTTGTCCGTTGCACTTCACTTAACTTTCCGTTTGGGCAGAAAAAGAGCAGACTAATGATGTAGTCTACTGTAGTTTAATGAAATGGTTGCTATTCCAATGAATGCCTTGCCTTTGGCTATTGGTCTAGAAACATTTCTTTAAACAGCAGTATATGCAAAATATTCATATAATCATTATTATCTTGTTTGTTTTTATGATTATGTTTTTGAAAGAACTCTTTTATGCTCACTAAGATCATAACACAAAATACAGTAAAAACAGTAATATTGTGAAGTAGAATTTAAAATAACTGTTTTCTATTAGAATATATTTTAAAATTTATTTTATTCCTTTGATGGCAGAGCTGAATTTTCAGCATCATTACTGATTACACCATTTTATATATTTTATACACACATTATGTACATGTACACACCAATGAGTCAAAAAAAATTATGACCACCAGCCTAATTTGACTCATCGGACCAGGCGACCTTCTTCCACCGCTCCAAGGTCCAGTTCCGACACTCGCGTGTCTTTTTTAAGAGCTTTTTGTTGGACAGGCGTCATCATAGGCACACTATTTTGGTTTACGGCTATCCCATTACGCAGCAGAGTGTGATGCACTGTGTTGTGACACATTCCTCCCATAACCATCATTAAAATTTTGTGTGACTTGTACCTTTATTGCCCTTGTGCTTCAATGAGCCTTGACAGCAGTTTGAAGTTCATCCCTCCTCTGACACTGTTGGTAAATTCTCAGCACTGCTGACCGGGAGAAACCCACAACAAGCCTTGCCGTTTCAGAGATACTCTGATCCAGTCGACTTGCCATAACAATTTGGCCCTTGTCAAAGTTACTCAGATCTTTATTCCTGCTCATTTCTCCTGCATCCAACAAGTTGAGAACTGATTGTTTGTTACCATCTAATCTACCCAGACCTTAATATGTGGCCTTGTTAAGAGATGAACAATGATATTCACATCACCTGTCACTGGTCATAATGTTTTGGCTCATCCGTGTATATATATATATACACACAATATATTTATCAAACACTCACCCCGTCTTCTATTGTTTGGACAAACATATTTCGCACTAGTCAGGATGCTCAAATAAACAGAACAGTTTAGATAGCGCCACAGGACCACAGTGTTTACACTTTTGAGGAAAATCAACTTACAAATGGCTTATTTACAGTTCTCTATCTACATTAAGCTAGGAAAGAGAGAACAATTTTAACATCGGAACATTTGAGAGTTTTAGTGCTACTTTCAAGGACTCAAATTATCGTGGAAATAAATAGGCCAAGTGTTTTTTGCATGAATTTTGCAATACAAATAGACGACTTAAATGGTAAGACTTTAAAACCTCGGGAACCAGATCATGTAGGCCTATCCTATCTTCCATTCAACACGCTATGTCAATATAAATGGCTTTTAACAACGCACTTTATGAAATAATAATGAACAGGGAATACAGGAATGATATTATCACTCCGCGTTATTTAATTTCAAACAGTCTCAGGATAATAAACAATTCTGTTTAATTCAAAACAAGTAATGAGAAAGGAACGCAAGCGCAATTAAGTCCATGCTAAACAACAATAATAACAACATAACTTTTATAATAACTGGTTACATAATCATGTTGGATGTTAGATTCATTTCTACAGGCTGTATGAAGACATACTCCCTGTCAGTCACTCGTGCTTAATCCATCTCATAATAAGCAGAGTGACAAGGACCTTGACTGCTCCCTCAGGTCCTATCAGATTGGTGTTGTGCATCCTCAATCCCTCTTGTGGCACACATTGCTTTGAAGGTTCCTACCTCTTAAGTGGCTGAGTAATGTTATTCTCTCATGACATCTCCTTGCCCCTTTCCACTAAATGCAGTATATTGCTTCCTCACTGAAACCGCATGACGCTCGCACGCATAGACAAACAATTTTGATACGTGTCCAGAATGAAAGCAAGCGTGAAAACTTTAATGAGCTGTAAAACAAGAAAATACATGCCTGTAAGAAAGGAGTCTGGACTCACTTACTATGTTACAGTTACCTGCGAAAAGAGAAATGAAAAGATTTATGGTATTATAATACCGTCAACTTGTTTCTGAACAGTAAGAAGAGGAAAGTTGGTGCTGAAGGTCAATTTCACACAATCTCATTACAATTCATACAGCAGCTTTCATTGGCCAAGGACCACCCAGAGGCAGTTTGATTGACATGTACTGTAAAGCAACCACTCACAGTTGTTGTTGTTCAAAATGTAAAGTCGGTGTCCCTAGCATGTAAAACTCCTTTGTCGGGAACTTTACACACTCCCTTTTGAAAATCCAGCGTTTAGTTGAGCATGATAAGCACTCATTGTCACATTTGTAAACACCACAGGTTCTTTTTCCACGAGGGGGTTTGGCATCACGACGGCTTTGTTGCCAGGCAGACCGTTAAAGAACGCAACCAATCAGATGATGACTTCGAAACTCCTAAAGTATTTCCAATTTTGTGTGACGTATGTATCAGACATTCCAATTGCGGCAATTCCAATTAAAATAACTGGATTTCGCTCAAGGAATTTAGCAGAGCATCGGTAAATGTGACCGCACTTTAATTCATACGAATTCATATGATCTCTTTGTTTTTGTACAATCTGCTTATGTTTAGGGTGGGGTTAGGGGTGGACCTAATTCGTACTTTTTCCAAAAACTTTTACATTTTCGTATGATTCATTATCGTACAAATTAATATGAAATCGCCATGTCGTAATTATTTTTTTTACATTTTTCTTTGAGTGTCTTGGAGAGGATGTTGTGATTGAAAGGCATGAAAAATTATACAGTTTGAAATATTTCTTCTCCTTTCCTTCAGCAGGCCGCTTTGAAATAGTTGTGATTTCCCTTGGGGATGGCCCGGGGCCAGGGGTGGACACCAAGGGGTTTAGAAAGAGGTGGGTCGAGGGCTGTCTGCTATTGTACACAATCATCTGAGTATCCCAGCAATCCAAGCTCTAGGATTATGAATTATAGACACGTGCCAGACACCATCGTCTACTCTTTGCCCCAGGAACCCACCCACACTTGATCTATTGATCCTTCAAAGGAATGAAACTTAGCATGTCATAAATAAAACCATCAAACACCGTCATCTCTCACGTGGATGACGTAGGAAAACAAGGCTTTCCCATGAGGACACCAGTGCTGAGGGCTGACTTAATTAAATTGCAAGTTTTTCACCCTGCATTAGTATTTGAGTCCCATGTTTGTGACTAGTCAAGTTCATCTAAACGGTTTGTATATTAAACACAAACAGCACTTTTCCGATATCAAAGTTTTATCAAGACCATTTCCTCTGGTCTCTGCTTGGATATTATGTTGGTGTCCACAGCTTAAGGTGATGTTGAATTCAAAGGCTTATCGCAGGGAAAAATGCTATGTAATGTTGTGAATACTAAAATGCACACAGTGGGATAAATGCATAGCCTGTCAATGAAAAATGCAGATGTCTGTGAGGATAAATCTTTTTAAAATGTACTTTTGAGATGCCAAGTTTAAGAAATGGAGTCTTTTTATTCATGTTGGTTTCATACATTTTTGAAGTGTTTATGACATATTCAACAGAATTCTTGATTTAGTGGCTCTAAAATGCCAGGTGGCATAAAGTAAACACTGAAAAACTTTCCTTGCAACTTGATCATTACTAAAAACATATTTTCTTTAAATCACACATAAACACACACACATTTATGGGAACCTCTAATTGAATAATTAATCTTTCCTAAGTGAAGGTATAACATCAAATCCTGAAGCCAGTGCAATGCTTTTGTTGGGTTTGTAGATTTCCAATGTAATAAAACCCATCTGCCAATAAGGATGCAAAGGCAATAATGTTTAGTTGTCTTTGAGTCAGACTCGTTTCATAACCTGGAGTACCAAATATAGCAAATTCAGCACATGGCTTCATTGTACTTCACATACTTTAGAAAGTGTATCAAATATGGTTGACTAGTAAATAGTAAGTGTGGGGCACGTCCAAAACATGTGAGTAAGACCAATGTGACATCTTATACAGGTCTTGTCAAAAGTAAGATTAAAAGAAGCAATACGTGTTCTGCTTAGGTGCACACGGCAAAACCTTGAATTAAACTCAATTGGGCACAAGAGGTATTCACTTTGCGTAGCGCACTGCTCCAAAAACATCTGAAAATACTATTCCAAGCTCTTTCTCCCATCCACTTTTACAGTTTTTCTCATCAGTCGCTTTGGTGCATTTCTCAAATCATCCTTAATATTTGCAAAGAAGTGCATTCTCAAAACAATTCGTACAAATAGCATCACACATCGGATTACCTGCAAAAGTCTGTAACTTACTAAATCTTTAGGTCATCTCTCAAAAGTAAGTATTTATGTCAATGAACATATCAGTGCCATCAGAATGAAAAGTCCTTGTGTCATTGTTTACAAACAAAATAGTCAAAATGCTTAGTCATGTTGTCAATAAAACACTGCCCTCTTACCTGATGTAAACTATGTCAACAGTTTGTATTGAAATGTACAAAGCTGCAATTCTTCTGTAAGCCATATATCCATTTCAAAAGTACAAATTTACACACTACTGTACGTGAGTTATTGATTGAAAGAGACTGGATAGGATTCACAGTTACTTTTACTAGTGGTCTGACAAAACAAAACAAAAAAACATTACAATTTTATTGTGATATAGAAATACATTTTTAATACATTTTGAGCAACACGGCATTAGCAACTGATAATGTAGGAAACCGCAGACAATTGTACATAATCAATTGCATGAATGTACCAAAGTAATCGCAACTTGTTCAAAAGAATGAGAAACTGCTTTTATGATGTGCACAAGTGACAAGATGATGTGGAGGTTGAACAAGTAGTTTTGAGAATTTCATTTCTGATCTGAGAAATGCACCAAAGCGACTGAGAAAAACTGTAATCTTGTCTGTTCCCACACTTTTTAAAGACATGAGAATTGTATATATTCTTGAAATAAAACATTGTAGATGAAGGGGAACTTCAAACAAAGAGTCTACAGAAGACTTAGATGGAATATATGGAAATGATGGGCTTTGGGCATTCACAAAATGACGTATCTGAAAATAACGAAACAGGTCGGTTTGATACTGTAAGATTGAATTTGGAACACAAATCATTAAAACTAGCAAAAAGACCATCAATATAAAGATCACCAAACTGAGCAATGCCCTTATCTTGCCATTGTTTAAATGCAGAGTCTAGTTTGGCAGGGAGGAATGCATGATTATTATATTGGGCTGTGAAGCAGAAGTGCTCTTCTTAACTGCAAATGCTGGCATAGCTGAGTCCATATTTTAAGAGAATGAACAACCGGATTCGATTTATATTGTGCTATTTTAATAGGTAGGCTAGATGTTACTAGGGCTTGTAAAGAGGTTGCTGTGCAGGATTTAGATTCTGTTTCATTCAAGTCATTTTAAGTATGTTTTTTTTGTTGCCATTTATTATGGAAATATAACTTTTTTATGTAATATTTTATTTAGTATATCCAGGCAAACAAAATACTGCCACTGCCACTGACCCATGTAAAAAAATATTGTTGGTTTTGGTTTAACTTAAAAAAAGTAAGTTACCTGGTTGCCCTAAAATAAAATTTGAGTTAATACAACGAAGGAGATTGGCTTAATCAACAGAAACTTGTTGATTTGACTATATATATATATATATATATATATATATATATATATATATATATATATATATATATATATATATATATATATATATATATATATATATATATATATATATTCACTTCAGTTATCAAGCACTTTTCTGTAGTCGCCGGATGAAACGGCAGCATCGCTTCTCTCCAATTCAGCAGCCAATTTCTTTTTAAAGTTTTACAGTTGCAGTCTATTTTTTACCCCATCTTATCTCTTTTTAAGTTATCTGTCGGTTAGTAGCTCTGCGAGACATGATTTAGCCTATTTTCCTTTAAAGTGTTAGCTTGAATAGTCTCTAACGCACCGCTGATAACAGAGGATCTTCTTTTTGCAGTCTCATTTCAGTGCTTCTCACGGATACGTTCGCGCCGTTTCTCCCTCGTTTGTTTCTTTATGGCAACTTTGAGACGAAAGCCGACGCGTGAATCGCTGCTGGCTATATGAGCCAGATTGGAGGCTAATTTGACTGGAGAATTGAGGCTGACTTTGATGGCTTCGCCCTTTAGGAAGAGGACTAGACGGAGGAATGCGTGGCTGACGATGTCCTCAACTTTCTGGGTTGTGGTGTTGTTGAGCGGTCTGCTGATCCTGTACTGCGGTAAGTAAACTGCTCTCCTGCCTTATGAATCTTTCATTTATTCCCATAACTCGTCGACAATCATGCAATTGTGAGTTCAGAAGCAATAATGAGTTCGTTATGTGATAAGCTCGATATGAAAACAGGATAAATCAAAACGAAGAGTTCTGGTTAGAGCATTTAACCACAAGTGCTGTTAAATAGTTTTTACATATTATCCCCCCCCCTCCATTTTTTCTCTCTCCATTTTTCCCTTTTCTATTTCCCCACTTTTACCATTGACAGACAGACAGACAGACAGACAGACAGACAGACAGACAGACAGACAGACAGATATATAGATAGAGACAGTATATAGATAGAGACAGTACATAGATAGATATATAATTTCCCCTATTTCACCAATGATATATAGTAGATAGATCTACAATTTCCCCTATTTCACTAATGATAGATAGTCAGACAGACAGACAGACAGACAGACAGACAGACAGACAGACAGATAGATCTATCGTTTTAGACAATAATTTCCCCTGTCACCAATGATAGATAGATCATATTAGATATTAATTTTGCCTATGATAGATAGATAAATAGATAGATAGATAGATAGATCTTTCATTTTACACATTCATTTCCCCTCATTTACCAATGATAGATAGATAAATAGATAGTTAGATAGATAGATCTATCATTTTAGATATTAACTTCCCCTCTTTTACCAATGATAGAGAAATAGATAGATAGATAGATAGATAGACAGACAGACAGACAGATAGATAGATAGATAGATAGATAGATAGACAGACAGATAGATAGATAGATAGTTAGATAGATCTATCATTTTAGATATTAACTTCCCCTCTTTTATCAATGATAGAGAAATAGATAGATAGACAGATAGATAGACAGATAGACAGATAGATAGATAGATAGATAGATAGATAGACAGATAGAGAAATAGATAGACATATAGATAGATAGATAGATAGATAGATAGATAGATATTTTTTACAGTCATTCCCTCACTTTTACCAACCAACTTTCCTACAGTCTACGCTACTATAAAGATAGAGAGAGAGAGAGAGAGAGAGAGAGAGAGAGAGAGAGAGAGAGAAGAGTAAATGTCCATTTAGTTACTACATTTAACTTAATCAAGTTCATTCCCGCTATATGACTAGATTACTGGTCTGGTGTTTGGGGACTCAGGAGTCAAGCCCCACTGTACTGTGGCTGTCCCACTGCCTGAGTCTTCATTAGCGTCGTGTTGTCCTATCGATTCCATCTATAGCACTGCATTTAGTTAGAGGACACAGCAAAAAACAGACACTTCCTCCCCAGTGGCCTTTCAGCAAATAGGCAAAACCCCTTAATCAGTTTTATTAGGGGATGTAGCATTTCTGGAGCAGACACCCAGAGCCCATTGTAGCTTTCAGAAGGGCTGTGTTCTTGTCTGAGTCACCATTGCATATTGACTTGAGTACATTAAAATCTTTAGTTCTTTCTAAGACAGGCCAGCAAATGGAAGTCTTTATTGATTGCTCTGCGGAGACAGCATTCACACAACATTTTAACCTCTGAACAGATTTTGGGACTTCTAATGTGGGGGCCTAAAACAGCCAAATCATTTCAATAAAAGCAACAAGAATCTTTTTCCATGTATTTGAGCTATTATTTATCTTTTAAAAGCTAGAATGCACTAGTACCACACTAGAGTCCATAACTCAGAATAAGCTTGGAGACAGGCCATCTGTTCAGTGCATACACATAATACACATAAAAAAAAACCTAAAATATGTTTTCTAACCAGCAACTGTAATGCTCAAAACAGTTGAATCAACAATTTCTCTGCATGCCATTGAACTCAAATTATTCATACTGAAAATTTGCAATTTTGCAAGTGGTGTGTTGAGTCAGAATACAAAATATTGGGATTTCAAAAAGTCTTCATTCCAGAGCTGACACATCGTACTCTTTTAATCCGTCTATACTGTTCTCTGGCTTTTGAAAATCAAGTTATGCAATGGTTGTGATGACCAGCAGAGTGTGAGTGGCTCTTGACCTACAGACTCATTATGCAGAGCATCTATAAGCCGCTCATGATCAAGTACTTGCATAAAAAGCAACCATTTATTGTATGTATTTCTACACATTTACCATGCTGTGCAGGCATATGCTTTATTATGCATGTGATGAGGAATCAAGACTGCTAGCATTCTTTTAAACTTCCTTTCAAACAAGCAAGCTTAAAAAAATTGAATTTCTAAGAACAATACCTTCTAAAGTGCTTATGAGACATTGGATCCCTCTGACGGCACTCACTGTTCAAAAGCTCTCTTGGAGTCGCTTCTTTAAAGTTTTAAGAGCATGGATGGGATTCATTAAAATGGCTCTTCAAATGCAAAGGGTGGAAAAGACTCTCAAAGTAGTCGAGCAGTTAGAGAGCCATAATATACTAACTTTAGATTTCTATTACTTTAGCTTCAGCCCCCAAGTGAAAACTGAGGCACATCCTCCAGGAACTCCTCACACTGCTTTTTTAGAGAGATTTGCAAATATCAGACACACATAGTTCCCATTTGTATCAAATAAAGTATTTTGAAACAAGCACAAGGGCACTGTTAGGGAAGCTATTTTAAATCTAGCTCGCTAAGCTAAAAACCCTAGGTAAGGGCTTTTAGCAATAGGTAACTACATTGAACAATAAGTTCTAAAATAAGTACTAAAAAACAATTGGTAACTACATTGAAGTTACTTAAGAGGGCAGTGTCTTTTTAAATATATAACAATCTAATGAAACAATTTATCCCAATTAGGGTGAGATTAACTTGGGAAGATAACTTTATACAAAATACATCTAGCTAGAATAAATCCTATAATTATACAACAGTCTGTCCTTGAATTTGATTGGCTGAGCGACGTTCCAACTGTGTTTATACTGTATTCAATCCAGCAAAGACTGTCAGTCTGTGCATTTGTGATGGGGATATTCAATGATTCTTTCTGCAAGTTATATCCTTGAGACAGTAGGTGGCGACAAGGGTCTGTCTTATGAGTGATCAGAATCATCAAATCATTTATGCGATTCGTTCAAAAATACAATTTCATTCAGGAACGAATCAAATGGTGCATTCATTACATGTCAGAAACATTGTATTTATGAGTCGAAAGCACATGAATATCACCACAAAGTCTTTAAAGGTATAGCGGAGGATTTTTTACTTCCGGGTGGATCATACTATTGGTCCTCCTAATTGTCAATTATTCTGGTGAATCAATCAAACTTATTCAAAAAGTGGAGAGGGCGGGTCTTATCTAAAATTCGGAAAGATCCTCCACTATACCTTTAAGTTAAGACAAAGTTAAGACTTTCTTAATTCTTTAAAGATTCTTTTAATTCTTTTCATTCTTTTCATTCTTAATTCCTTAATTCTTTCTTAAGACTTTCATAATTACGAATTTCCCTTGAAGACTTGAATGCACCAAAATGACCATTTATATAAACGAGTCACTGAATCATTCAGTTATTCATTCAAAAACACTTATGCATTCAGGGACAAAACAAGCTACTTTCTTTGACTGAGCCATTGAATCATTTTACTCAACCGATTCATTCAAAAACACTGAACAAAACAAGTGAACAGCTTTATGAATGAGTCACTGAATCATTCAGTCAACTGATTTGTTTAGTCAACTAATTCATTCAGAAATTAAACAAATGAGTCTTAAAATCATTCTCTCAACTGATTCCCAAGGAATGCATGAACTGATCAAATATATATCAATGCAAATGACTTTGGATAAAAGATCTGCTTTTCATAAACATGAACTATCTGAATGAACCGAATCACTCAAAATAATTGAATTCAACTGTAAAAATATTTGCTGCAATAAGTTATAACACCTTTAAATTAGCTGAGATAACTTAAATATCCAACTTAGCTAAACTAAAGTTTTTTTAAACTTAATATTAACTTAATATTCAAAGTCAAACATGAACACATACTTAAAAAAAATTTTTTTAAACAACATTATTTCTTATTCAAATAGTAATTTTTTTCCAAATAATTTCAAAAAATTAAGTTGTGATAAATAATCACAGCAATATTTTTTTACTGTGCATTTTGGACAATTTGATTACTAAACCAGCTTTGTTAGTTGTACAGCATACACAAAGTGACATTAAAAACAGCAATGCAGAGTTTTGACACACTACACATCTACTCACTGCACAAAGTCGCTTGTTACTGCAAAAGCTGACATGTTTTTAAAACAATGGTACAAATGCCACTACTGAAAATGTAGCTCTAAGATGCAAACGCTGTACAAGAGGAAAAAAGGCATAGTCATAGAAAAGAAAGAGTGTGTACTTAAGTGAAACATAAATGAATACACACACATACATATACATTTATACACAAAGAGCAAAGCTAGTCACTTTGAAGATGAGAGAGCACAAAAGTATGCCTTGAGAAAAAATTCAAACTTACATGACTTGACAAAGACATTTTTTAGTTTGCAAAATACTAATCGCCCAAGGTGCTAGGCTACTCCACTGTGGGGGCAGGGCAAGCCTTTTTTCCCTCTAAAGGAAGCACTTTACAAAACAAAACAAAACAAATAAATAATAAAACGGGGAAACGGAGAAAAGAAGCAAAAAGAGACAATCAAACTAAAGTAGATGGGAGTTTTTTTTTGGTCCAACGATTCGTAGCCGATGAAATAAACTACTTTGGAAAAATAAACAAGTTTGATAGCAGCGCCAGGAAAGAAATATGAAGTCTGGTGCACGACAACTAAATGAGCTGCTATTTTAATAAAGCCGGCGGATAATGAAGCCGCTCAATTAATGTGGTTTATGGTGTAGTTCTTTTCCGAAGCTTCCGTTCCAATAATGCACTGACATTGAGATACCTTCTACACTTCCACACAAGCCAACAATAGATCAATCAGGCCGTTTGCAAAACCCATTGAGGGTGAGAAAAAGAGCAAGAGAGAGATAGATAGAGAGAGAGAGAGAGAGAGAGAGAGAGAAGTGTGTTTACAAGAGCTCATTCAACGGACACAGGGGAAGAGAAACCCTGAAGATATTTATTTAACTGGAGCAGTGTAATTCCAGCTGATACATTCATACATTTTGAAACATGGCTTTGTTAAGCTTCATTGGCTGTCTCAGGAAAAAAAAATCTCTCTACTGCTCTATTCCTGAAACCTTGGTTTCTTGCTTCTGCTCTTTTTCTCGGGAGCAATAAATGTTAGATTGTATTGGCACTATATAGTCCCGGCCAAATCCTATTAATATGTGTTATATTAGGTTTTTCGTGGCAATATCGAAAAGAATCTCTCTCATTCCCAACGTTCACCCTCCAAAGTTTCAGCGAGCGCGGTTCATCATCCGCAGATATAATACTTTCAGACCCAAAGCATTGTTACAATTTCGGACAGAAGGTCAACGGCGTTTCGCGCCACATGTAGACCGCAGTGAGTACTGTTAGTGACTCTCCTCCCTGCTGTCTGGCAGGCCACTCTATCCTCAGATTCTTGCTCTCCCAGCTTAACTAAATCAAGTTCAATTTGAAAGCAGGAGACGTGCCAGAAGTGCCATTGTGTAAGTCTTGAATAATGTAAAGCAGCTGATGCCTTTGCTTGTTGCGGAATCTCTTTGTGGCTCAAATAATTTAAGAAAAGCTTTCAGGAAACGCTCTTGTGGCAGCGTTGGAATGCTTTCTCCGGTCTCTAAAAACAAATTGTCATATGCAAAGAGCCTGGCTGCCACCAAGGTCATTTTGTTCATTTATTCATCTTTTTTTTTAGCCCCCCTCCTTTGCAAGTATTTGTCGGTATTGATTGCAGACGCTACCTGCTTGTTTATAATCGGCCTTAACCTCAGGTCAAAAGCTGAAACAGTATCATTACCCTGCATTTCGTATATGACGACCTTCATTTTTCATAAGCTCAACAAACGCTGCCAGAAGTAAACTAGAAAAATCACTTTGTTCTGTAAGTTCCTGAGATGTTCCTTCATAATCCCTGACATGCATTTCAGTAATTCACAAAACTGAATGGAACAGAATGCAGAGGTCTCGAGATTTGTCTGAACCTGTTATAAACCGGACACAGTGTCATAAACTCTGGGAATGGGATAATTGAGATGTCTGTTTATAGGTCAATGACAAATAAAAGTACGGATATTTAAAAAATCTAGATTAGAACACAGGCCAAAATCTTAGAAACATACCCTTTGTATTCCTGTTTGTTTCATATGGTTTTGAAAAAGGACCGTTTTCAAGAAAAGTTTCAATTTATCGGTCAAAAAGGTCAAACTATCTGTTATTTTAAGAGATTTTATTGACCTTGACACACAGTCATGACTGTCTGCTCTACTGTCTTCCTCTATATGCCATCATTTCCTATCATTTCCTGTCCTCTCTATGCCATCATTTCCTGTCATTTCCTGTCATTTCCTGTCCTCTCTATGCCATCATTTCCTGTCCTCTCTATGCCATCATTTCCTATCATTTCCTGTCCTCTATATGCCATCATTTCCTATCATTTCCTGTCCTCTCTATGCCATCATTTCCTGTCATTTCCTGTCCTCTCTATGCCATCATTTCCTGTCATTTCCTGTCCTCTCTATGCCATCATTTCCTGTCATTTCCTGTCCTCTCTATGCCATCATTTCCTGTCCTCTCTATGCCATCCTTTCCTATCATTTCCTGTCCTCTCTATGCCATCATTTCCTGTCATTTCCTGTCCTCTCTATGCCATCATTTCCTGTCCTCTCTATGCCATCATTTCCTATCATTTCCTGTCCTCTATATGCCATCATTTCCTATCATTTCCTGTCCTCTCTATGCCATCATTTCCTGTCATTTCCTGTCCTCTCTATGCCATCATTTCCTGTCATTTCCTGTCCTCTCTATGCCATCATTTCCTGTCATTTCCTGTCCTCTCTATGCCATCCTTTCCTATCATTTCCTGTCCTCTCTATGCCATCATTTCCTATCATTTCCTGTCCTCTATATGCCATCATTTCCTATCATTTCCTGTCCTCTCTATGCCATCATTTCCTGTCATTTCCTGTCCTCTCTATGCCATCATTTCCTGTCATTTCCTGTCCTCTCTATGCCATCATTTCCTAGCATTTCCTGTCCTCTCTATGCCATCATTTCCTGTCATTTCCTGTCCTCTCTATGCCATCATTTCCTGTCATTTCCTGTCCTCTCTATGCCATAATTTCCTGTCCTCTCTATGCCATCATTTCCTGTCATTTCCTGTCCTCTCTATGCCATCATTTCCTATCATTTCCCGTCTTCTATATGCCATCATTTCCTATCATTTCCCGTCCTCTCTATGCCATCAGTTCCTATCATTTCCTGTCCTCTCTATGCCATCATTTCCTATCATTTCCTGTCCTCTCTATGCCATCATTTCCTATCATTTCCCGGCCTCTCTATGCCATCATTTCCTATCATTTCCTGTCCTCTCTATGCCATCATTTCCTATCATTTCCTGTCCTCTATATGCCATCATTTCCTATCATTTCCTGTCCTCTCTATGCCATCATTTCCTGTCATTTCCTGTCCTCTCTATGCCATCATTTCCTGTAATTTCCTGTCCTCTCTATGCCATCATTTCCTATCATTTCCTGTCCTCTCTATGCCATCATTTCCTGTCATTTCCTGTCCTCTCTATGCCATCATTTCCTGTCATTTCCTGTCCTCTCTATGCCATCATTTCCTATCATTTCCTGTCCTCTCTATGCCATAATTTCCTAGCATTTCCTGTCCTCTCTATGCCATCATTTCCTGTCATTTCCTGTCCTCTCTATGCCATCATTTCCTGTCATTTCCTGTCCTCTCTATGCCATCATTTCCTGTCCTCTCTATGCCATCATTTCCTGTCATTTCCTGTCCTCTTTATGCCATCATTTCCTGTGCCATCATTTCCTATCATTTCCCGTCCTCTCTATGCCATCATTTCCTAGCATTTCCTGTCCTCTCTATGCCATAATTTCCTATAATTTCATGTAATTTCTGACAACATTGTCTTATCATTTCCTGTCCTCTCTATGCCATCATTTCCTAGCATTTCCTGTCCTCTCTATGCCATCATTTCCTATCATTTCCCGTCCTCTCTATGCCATCATTTCCTAGCATTTCCCGTCCTCTCTATGCCATCATTTCCTAGCATTTCCTGTCCTCTCTATGCCATCATTTCCTAGCATTTCCTGTCCTCTCTATGCCAGCATTTTCTAGCATTTCCTGTCCTCTCTATGCCATCATTTCCTATCATTTCCCTTCCTCTCTATGCCAGCATTTCCTAGCATTTCCCGTCCTCTCTATGCCATCATTTCCTATCATTTCCTGTCCTCTCTATGCCAGCATTTCCTATCATTTCCCGTCCTCTCTATGCCATCATTTCCTATCATTTCCCGTCCTCTCTATGCCATCATTTCCTAGCATTTCCTGTCCTCTCTATGCCATCATTTCCTATCATTTCCCGGCCTCTCTATGCCAGCATTTCCTATCATTTCCCGGCCTCTCTATGCCAGCATTTCCTAGCATTTCCTGTCCTCTCTATGCCATCATTTCCTATCATTTCCTGTCCTCTCTATGCCATCATTTCCTATCATTTCCCGTCCTCTCTATGCCAGCATTTCCTAGCATTTCCTGTCCTCTCTATGCCATCATTTCCTAGCATTTCCTGTCCTCTCTATGCCATCATTTCCTATCATTTCATGTAATTTCTGACAACATTGTCTATCATTTCCTGTCCTCTCTATTCCATAATTTCCTGTCATTTCCTGTCCTCTCTTTGCCATAATTTCCTGTCATTTCCTGTCATTTCCTGTCCTCTCTATGCCATCATTTCCTAGCATTTCCTGTCCTCTCTTTTCCATCATTTCCTAGCATTTCCTGTCCTCTCTATGCCATCATTTCCTAGCATTTCCTGTCCTCTCTATGCCATCATTTCCTGTCCTTTCCTGTCCTCTCTATGCCATCATTTCCTAGCATTTCATGTAATTTCTGACAACATTGTCTATCATTTCCTGTCCTCTCTATACCATTATTTTCTGTCACTTCATGTAATTTCTGACAACATTGTCTATCATTTCTGTCATCTCTATGCCATCATTTCCTCCCATTTCAACATCAAGTTTCATAAAAAAGTAAAAATTTTAGCAAAAAGCTGAGAAAATTGCATTTTTGTCAAAGACTACATCCAGTAGTCTGCAAAGACTACATACATACTTATTTTGAATAAGAAGTATGTTCTATTATAGTATGAATGTAATCTGGACATACTATATTCGCCATGTTGCCCTTATCACGTGGCCTACCAGCGTCAGTTACGTCGCTTCACTGCCATTCATAAATCCATTGAGTGTTTACATACTCAAACAACAAAATATTCTGGGGGCTCGCTGGCAACTTTGTTTCATTTTTTATAAAACTCTGGCGTGGAAAGAGTTAAAGGTTTTCTGAATAAAATGAATAGATTCAGACCAAAAATGAGCATCATGTCACTGACCTTTATATAGACCAATAATTAAAAAATGGCATGTCCTGAGAGAAGTATTAAAGGACAGACAGACACACACATACATACACACCTTTTCAGAATTTTTTCTCCATCTACTGAAGGGCAGATGCTTTATGATTTGCCTTGAAAATGTTCTTGTGTGCTTTGCATAGCAACGACGGGAAACTGGTATAAATTCTGCACTGAATATAGAATGAATGTATTCCCATCTGACCTGTGGGCAGTAAAATTCATAAAGTGGCCCATCTTTTACAAGCACATTAACTTTTTTCTCCTCTCTCTCAATGCGGTGGTAATGCCGCCAACAGTTTGAGAAAATAGAGTTATCCTCGGTGGAATGCCTTCTCGTGATTACATCTCTGGCCTAAACAATATTTTAGTCAAATCTGTATTTCATTTTACTGATCCTTTACAAGATATTAGATTTTAATAAGCAATCTCTTTTTCAGTCTCTTTCAGTCATTGCTCATAGAATCATCTGACTGAAGGGTTTCCTTTAAATCCCTGCATAGTGATAATGTTATGAAATCTGCAGTGTTTCACTGTGAAGAATGATGTAGCACTTTAGAAATGTGGTCACAGAAGTTGTCTGTTTTGACCAGCCAAGTGAATTTGCTTGGTGATAATGTCACTATGATAATGCATAGTGATAATGTTATGAAATCTGCAGTGTTTCACTGTGCCGAATGATGTAGCACTTTAGAAATGTGGTCACAGAAGTTGTCTGTTTTGACCAGCCAAGTGAATTTAGCATTACAACTTGATCATCTACCCCTGCATCATTCATATGAAAGCCTTTTTAAGCTCGGTTGCTTGCCCACACTACACCTTGTCTGAATGATTTATCCAAAACGTTTGTCAAAAACTGCTTACTATCAACATTTACGCCGCTGTGGACTGCACATTTGAATCTGTCAATAATTAATTTCACACATGCTATCCATTTCATAAACACTAGCAACAAGGGTGCATCACTGTCAATGGACAAAATGTTAGTTCAGTCAAATCAATACTGTCCTTAATAATACTGGCCTGCCCTGCATGGAAAACCCATCAGAACTAGAGAAAGATCTGCTTTTCCATTCTCATGCACTTTTTGAGATCCCCCTCCCCCCCTCCCCCCCCCCCCCCCCATTTATCTTTTAAACAGACCAAGGCACTGCTGTTTAACTCAGTAAATATTGACTTTATGGAGTAATTTCTGTCATGTAGGAGGCTACCTTTTGAACAGACTTTTAGAAATAGGCAAATAGAGTAGGATTGATAGTTTGCATGAGGGTGTCAACTTGAAGTTAGTTGCGATAATTGTTTCAGAAATTAGTGCAAAACGCTCTGAAACATGGCTCTAATGGCAACAATTATTCAAACAGTATTGAACACATTTAAAATGTTCAATTAATCCTTAAATCACAAGTCTTAAAGTCGGCATCAAACAGAAGTTGCGATTTCTTTGCATTGTGATGTACACCAGGAAGAAGAAAAATGTGGGGTGGGACTTGATTTTGTCGATTGGGAATTGATTGGATGGTTGTGGTTTGCTATTGGTCGATCTCAAGTGAGTGACAGGTTGTCCCGCCCTCATGCCAATAAACACGCCATCAGAGAAGAGAAGAGATGTCGTTGCAAGAGGGAGGGAAGTTGTTTTGATTAAAGATTATGAGGGCACGTGAATTTTAAAAAACGACGATGTGCACGGAATAATCATTTATAATAAATACAAGAATATTTAAAAAAACGGATTGACAATTTTAATGGTGAACTTAATTTAACACCATCACACCATAAATAGTTAAACTGCATGAGTTAAATATTATCGCAATAAAATTTCAATGTAATATGTTTCAACCGTACAAATTGAGTTTAATATTTTAAGCCATACATGTATATGATAGAGGAATGAAATGTAGTGCACTGCAGGACCCGTGACTCTACAGCTTTACACTGGCCTGTCAGACCATTTCTCACTTTTCCTCTTTTTGAGACACAATGTGAAGACCGGCCCAAATTAGTCTGTGTAGATTGATTACAAAAGTCTTTGCGGGCAGGCGAGAGAAGAAGAGCCCTTCCTTCTTATCACTCAGCGTATCTGGACTTGTCACAGTTTCCCACCTCTCTTTGATTGGGATCTCTACTATCAGCTTTTCTTTTTCGGACTGTCTGGGAGTAAAACTGTGAGGCTTAATCCATTCTGATTACCTCTGACAGCAGAAACGCATCACTCATCGCTCATATCAAAAGATACAGTTACAATTTCACAATGTAGTTTTAAATATATATGGTTCCACATTAGCTAAACAAGAGTCGGAGATTTAAATGCCATATGGATCAACGTATCTTGAAACCGGGGGATAAACATTGCTAAAATGCAGCAGATTTACTGGAATGTATATTGTGAAGGCGGATGTCACATTTAATGGGATTCATCCAAATTGGATTGCACAACCCAAACTGTAATAAGGATGCGCTGTGCAGTTTAGACTTTGGTTGGTGCTGGAATTTCCTTAAGTGTACCAATTTCTTCTCCTCTTCAGGTTTCTTGTATTTTCTTTGGTTAAAATCTGTCTTTACTAATTATGCTGAATTGAAATGAAGGTTTCACACCGTAGAAGCCATGATCCTGTGGTTCGAACACCTGTCAGAGCAGAAAGTCTTACATCTGCACATCAGTATTGAAATTAGTTTGATTTTGAGAGATATGAGTCATTTCACCTGCTATTCATTGTCATTCTGATAGGATGCTCTTTTGTCTTGCGTTAAAGGTCTAGTTCATCCAGAAATGAAATTCTGTCATTATTTACACACTCTCATGTTGTTCTGAATCCATATGATTGAAGAATATTCTGGCCACTTTAATATAGAGAAAGTGAATGATGATGACTGGAGCTGTCAGACAAAAGCATCATTAAACTATCATATATTCAAGTTCTATCCCAGCTAACAATAATACAGTATGTTCTAAGAACGGCTAGCTAACGTTCCAATTTCTTATTTCTGAATGTTAAAAACATCCAGTTTTTTTTTTTTTTATGTTTTAAAACCTTTTTTTCTTAACATTTTGGGAACATTCCTTTTGATTATTTTGCAACCATTATTGATATACATTTGGTTTTTTTCAATGATTAGACATGAATCTCATTCATGTTTCATTAACCAATTTTTCTTTTAATTCGTATTCTTTCATAGAATCAGTTGATTTAGTTCACAAATCCATTTGTGATTGGATCTCTTCAGCTCTTCAGCACTTCAGCGCATTCAAAAGTATCTTTTTAAAATGCTTTACCCAATTCACTCTCATGGCATTTTGTAACTATTTTACATGTTCTTGAATTGGCATGTAGTTTCGATGAATTTGAACAATCTCAATTGCAGGTTTTCATACGATCTGCTTACGCCCCAGTGAGGGTTCGATTATAAACCTTCATGCTTTTTCTTAAAATCTTTTTGTACGAAGACAAATCATACAAATAGGCTGAATTGTAAACTATTTGTTTTGTTTTCTTATGAGATCCGGATGGCTTTTCCCAAAATGCACTTTTGTTAAAATTTGCACTACTTAAGAGTTTGTTCATGACATGCAAAAATGTCACATTAGAGACCGAACATCATTGTACTACATAAAAAAAATATATTTTGAAGAATGAAAACTGCTTTTGTCCATACAATGTAACTCAATGGGGTCCAAAACAACTCCACTGATCCCCATTGACTTTCATTGTGTGGACAAAACCCCCCCACAATTTTTCAAGATATCTTCCTTTTTTCTTACACAGAATAAAGAAAGCTATACAGGTTTGGAACGACATTAGGGTAAATGATGACCGAATTTTTGGTTCAACTATCTCTGAGAAGTATTTAGCAGATTTCACAGAATCATTGCTTTGCTCTCTTGATGTGTGTCCTCTAGACTTTCATTCAGGTAGCAGGTTCCCAGGGTCAGTGAAGACGGTGGCCCTGTGACTAATCCTGACAATGACAAAGATATTGATTATAACAAGACACACCATGTCGTCAGGCGTATTGTGAAGTGGAAAGTGCGCTTTAGGGACATTCAGCAGTCAAGCGGTGGTCTGCGCTTTGCTCCCCCAGAGTGTTGCAGTGATAACGCTGACAGGAATGCTGCATAACATTACGGTGCAGGTGAGAGCGCCCTTGGCTCTCAGACAGGAAGATTGTGTAAGTCAAGATGCATTAATATGTTTTTATTTTTTACCCTGCCTCCAAAGCACATTAGCACATGCTGTTCTTAAAATACCCTGAATTTCATTCAGACTATTTTTATACAGTTTGGATCTCAAGTTCAACTGATTCACTGATCCGGTTAACAGCTCACTGCAGGGGAAGAATGTCATTGAATACGGACTTAAATTTCTGTCTCTTCACATAAATCTATCACATGACACTTTTATTATACTTTTATGGTGCTTTTTGTCATTATGGAGCTTGACAGAGTTTTCATATGCGGGGATGCTTCTAATGCTCTCATTAGCATGAGATAAATGTTTAGTAGCCTAAGTAATCTTTATCATTTCAAATCTAAAGTTTGGTGCTGATGTTCTTATAGCTATCTGTTTAAGAAGTTCTCTGAACAAATTGATTTCTGATTCCAAATCCAAGAAAAGGATTTAGATAAAAAGGGCAAACAGTGGCTTGTCCCTGCATTGATCTGAGAGATTAAGTCCATGAATTGAAATTGGTTTTTTTTTTAATGGAATTTCAACAATTGTTTAATTCACACTGTTTATTTTCACCATAATAGCTGCTAAATACTTGATTAAAACAGTTCAGAAATAAATATTCATACTCAGATACTTTCTATGGGTAATCGTCATTCGCAGATTTTATAGCTGGATTAGCTTGGTGTGATTTTTTTATCCACCAAAAATAGCAAACAAAATAGGGTACTGAGTCTGGCTGATATTGTTCATATATCACACCAATATTGCTTTCCGGTGTCTCCTCTGAGACGTTGCAATTACTATGGAAAACAAATGTAAAAAGTAAATAAATGAAAGGCGGCTTAATAAATTGGAACCAGGTCTATTGTCCCACCACATTTTTTTCATACAGTACCGCTAACAAACACTGCAGCGTCAAATATAGATATTCCCCTTAGACGAGATGGAAATTGAGAGATAGAGCGGGAGAAAATGCTAGATCTGTTGGAGATATATTGGCAACACAGGAGGAACATGTTATTATAGGGCAGGATATTTCAGTAGCAGCTTGACTTTGCAGTGCTGCGGTATTCTGAACATATTTAATTGGGTCCCCGCTGATTGATTGCCATTCTTCCTCTGAAGCCGGAGTACGTGAAAACAATATGAGAATATGATGGGATGTCATGTGTGGACAGCTGTACTTGGGGGTAATATGAAAAGTGACATTAACAGCAGAGAAAATTGATTACTTTTAAATCTGAATATATGCATTAAAATAGATCATTATTAATTATATCATCAAGAGACAAAGAAAAGAGCTATTCATCACTGGATGAAGAAGCATTTTTAGGGAAGATTAGGGAAATAACTAAAACTAATAAACCATGAGAAAGCAAGTCTCCCTCCTGAAATGCATATGCATGCATTAAATATGAATGTTAATTTAGATTGTGTGTGTACCGAACCTCATGTTGATCCAGGGGGATTACTGTCACTGTTAAAAATAGCCTGTACTGTAAATGGCTTCGGGTAAAAGCATCTCCTAAATGACAGCTTGATATTTACATATAAATCTGAACATCAGCATGATATTTAACATTTCCTAAGATGGATATCAGATGGGAAATGAAAGAAATGAATTTTGACCTGATATGTAAACTATGAAGTAGCCTACCATGCAAGTCATGTAAATTAAAACATTTGAATACATTTTTTTACTGTAAAAATGTATTAGAAAAAAATATTAGCTATATAATTTATGGATATATATACATACATACACACAAGGCTACACACACACACACACACACACACACACACACACACACACACACACACACACACACACACACACACACACACACACACACACACACACACACATCTACTTCTCTCTCTCTCTCTCTTATGTGTGTATGTATATATGTAGCCTATGTGTATATATATATATATATATATATATATATATATATATATATATATATATATATATATGAAGAGTTCAGATGCAAAAGCCTCTAAGTGCCATCTGAAATTTTCTTCTAGAATGATCATTTTTATCAAGCTTGTATATTTAAGTTCAGTAATTTCACTTAAATGACAATTAATAGGTAATTTTCATTGGCATTTAAGTGAAAATACTGAACTTAAATATACAAGCTTGATAAAAATGATCATTCTAGAAGAAAATTTCAGATGGCACTTAGAGGCTTTTGCATCTGAACTCTTCATATATATATATATATATTTAATATATATATATATATATATATATGGTCCTGGTGTGTTAATGTTTGTGTGATTATCTTACAGAAACTGTGAAGTTAGAAAAGAAAATATGCAGTCACCAAAATGCTTGTAATATCATCACTTTATTTATACAGTAAAGTTATGGCAACCACAATAGAAAGTAAATAAACTATTAAAACTTAAAATAAACAATTTCATAGTGTATTAATATTAATGGAAACTCTCCTTTTTAAACAGCATAATAAATGTGACTTTTTGATTGAAGATTGAAGACGCCTTAACTTATGTATTACTGTCAGGTGAAAATAAAAAATGAGAAAGAATATAGCAAAAAGTACAAACTGTACTTCTGCAGTTTAGAATATAACTGGTGGCCTACTGTAGCCAGGTATGTCTTTCTCGATCTCATAAGTGGAATCGCCCGGAGATTGACAGATTTAACAGTGATGACGTCGATTTTCAACCAAGATGAAACTCGCGTGCAGACCCGCAGCCTCAGTTAAATAGGAGACGCTCAGACGGGCAGCACCGCGCGCTTTCTTGGGATGCACGCGCGTCCGCACAATTTCTGCTGGGAAGTCAACAATGCAGTAGTCTAGAGACCTCTCGCGTGATGCTGGACATATTGAGGTCTTTTCCTGGACTTTAACGGAATTCCGTGGGCGAAAGTTGTTTATATTTAGTTCGAGGCTCGTGCGTGGATGTGTGAAGACATGCGGCGAGAATTGAGAGAGAGACTATGCTGCGGTTAATGGGACACGAAGTGTCAGATGCCGCGTTGAAACTCGTATTGAACTTTAATCTCTCCGAATAGAAACCTGTCGCGCGAGCAGTTCCACACGTAGCGATAGGCTTTTCCGCATGGAAAGTGTCCTTACCGATCAGCCTGTTCTTCCTGAGAATAAGGGAATGTTTATTGCGTGTTGAGTTGGGATGGATGTGCTGTTGTGAACGCGTCATATCTTCAGAAAGATGCAGCATCTTCGTGTGGCGTGGGCGCTCGCGGGAGCGGCGCTGGGCTTTTTTCTGCTCTTCTGGATTCAAGCGCATTTCTTCGGCGAAGGTAAGCCGTACTCTAACGGTCAACTTGGCAGAATTAACTGAATGCTGAAAAAAAAGTGCTAATTTTACGATAAATTATTAGGCTCATAAGAAAAACATGCAGTTGTGGTTGCCAGAACTTTACCGTAAATGTATAGTGATGATGTAAACATTTTGATGACTTTTGGGTTGCCTATTACGCGTTATTTATTTTTCATAACTGTAGCCCATATACGTCATTAAATCATACAATATTAATACCAACCTATTTGAGTATTAAAAAATGTGTGTTACTGTGAAATGTAGCCTACTACTGATAATTGTACAGGTGGAACAATGGAAGGCCACATGATGATACGTCAATGAAATTTGGCCTCTACAGCAACTATAATAACATAAAGAAGACAGACCACAGTTACATACACAAACATCAAACACCATCAGACACTAAAATAATGCAGGAAACTTAACACAAAATGCAACAAAAAACTTAAACGTACATTTGTGTATAGGGAATTGTGGGATGGAAATGCAGGATTATAAGGTGGTTTCTAAGATTTACTTACAAAAATATAATTTCAGCAATATCTTACCGTAAAAGAATACTATATTGCCTTGTTAAATATACAGTTCAGAATTTTTACTTTTCAAAAGCATTTTGTTTTTTTTTAATATTTTTCAGTTACACAAACTGCACGAGACACTAAAATAATGCAGTAAACTTGAACTAAACATAAAATACGACATAAAAAACATAAGCGTATGGGATGGTAAGGCCTCTTTCTACACAAATTATAAAGAAGTTTCTAAGATTTACTTAAAAAAATATAATTTAAGCAATATCTTACCATAAAAGTATACACAATGCCTTGTTGAATATGCAAAATGAGAAATTGTTAATATGTTTTAACAGGTGTTCTTTTTCTCTTAAATGTAATATTTTTAGAGTGCCATATAACATATCAGGGTTGCACTTGCACGGTATACCTGTACCACGGTAGTATCGCGATACCAAAGCTTCAAAATACTGGCGATAAACAGTAGTAGGCCTACGCAAGTAATGTTGTATTTGCGGCAGTACAACTATTTGAAACGTTCATGAAATGCTGTGTAGAATTTGTACCTTATTGAGTGTAATCCTTCAAAAGTGCGTCTGATTGCAGCTCATTTTGCAATGAAACGTTATACGTCATTGATTGCCCTGGTTTATCAGATGAAAGGGTATGAAAAGATTTTTTAAATTAGAAGCTCAAACATCTCTATTCAACATCATAAGATCTTTATATAAGAATTTATTCTCTCAATTCGTGCTCTTTTGACCACTTCTGTAACAGGTGGTTTGTTTCTAGAATCATAATGAATGGAATTCAATTCATCAACAGTGGCATTTGCACTCATTTCTTATCAATCATTTCAATCGTAATTAAAATGTGACTTGCTTTATAGCTCATTTAGGCTATAACATGATAGTCTAAACATAGTTTAGCAATATGACAATATGTTTTTCCGAATATCAGCACAATTGCAAATGTGACTGATTTTATACAACAGTTCAATAAACAAAAAGTTATTATTAAATGACAGTTTTTTAGACAATATTTTTTTCCTATGTAAATAGTTATTCTAAACAAAGCAGAACGGTTGTACTTCTCTAGAAACACACAGCGGGTGTTTAGTTTCTGAATGAATCCTTTTGAATGATTCAGGCGTGTCAATGATTCAATGAGTTGTTCATAAAGTCACTTGCTTCGTTCCTGAATGAATGTTGAATGTTGAATTGTTTGAATGAATGATTCAGTGACTCAGTCATTAAGACTTGATGCCACCTACTGGCGGTTTTAGTTTCCCACTTAAAAGAAGGCCCATTATTTGATGTTTTTCAACATTTCATATTTCTATATTCATAATTTTATATTTAAAATATGAATCTCATAAAATTATTGTTAATTAATAATCTCAATTGTAATTGCAGTGTAAATGCCTTGATACCACCTCTGAGCAGCATTAAACTGTCAGTGTAAATACATCTAAATGTCACTCCAGATGCAGCATCTGTGCCACTTCTGCAGTGCTAAGATAGATTTTGTTTACACTAATTTCATTTGATAAGTAACAAAGCCAGTTAATTCTCATTAATAAAGAATTCACATGAAAATCGAATCTATTAGTTTTCATTTACATCTATGTATTTATGAGAATTTGGTCCATTTTGTAGATTTGAATCATGAATTAACTACACAACACATGGTATTGTGATATTACTTGGTATTGGTTGATATGTTTATGGTATCGTGACAACCGTATAACACATATTGCTTATATCAATAATTCAGTACAGTGCAAACACAATGAGATGGAAAAGAGACAAGAGTAATTTTGAAGAATATTACTTTTTAAAGAATATAATGTATTTCCTTATTGCACTTGTAATTATTATCATACACATACATGTATTTCTTATGTGTATGACACATAGTGCATGCATCAGTGATACTCTGTATTCATCTGGCATCAGCATTGATAAGAAAAAAAAAAATCCTTTCATGTACGTGTGCACTTAAATAGCTTAAGGCCAAACCAAGGACCATCTGTTTGAGTTGCTACTCCATTTATTTACTTAAGGAAATGCCATATTAATATCAATGTCAATTACTGACTTTCTTTGCAACTGAATAACAATCATGTAACCTAGTTTGGAGACAAACGATGCATGCTGATATCAAAATTATTCGGTTTTACAAATTGATTTACTATCAATTGTTATTATAAATGATCTTGTGGATAGCATATAGACTGGATTGTGATATGCATTGTAAAGAAACCTAAAAAGAAAGAAGACATATCTGCCTATATTCCCAATCTGACAATCCTTGAGCAGACCAGCATCGTGGAACCACTGGTGTCATTAAGGGGATAGATAGATAGAGGTGATGATGTGACACCCTAGATCTCAGTCTGACATCTTTTGTCTTCTATATGCTTTGGAAAGAAAAAGCGAGAAAATTCTGCCTCATAAAATTGATCCATGTTGCATAAGGGTCTCAGTATAAGGAACACTGTGAAATAGTTCAGACATGTTCATGACCAGTGTCTTTTAGCTCAGAGAACAGACAATTATTTTTCAATATTCAAGAACTTTCTAACTACAGATCTTTAAATACAGCACAAGGCAAGTTGGAATTGCATTTTAATCGACAACCCTTGCAGATGTCTTTAGTTTTAAGCAATCAATGGACTTCTAAGTGAACCAATGCTATCATTAAGTTCAGAGTTCTTTCTGTGTGCGATATCAGTATAGGTGTCAGGTTCAACCCAAGAGCAGTCACCCATTATGTGTGAGCTAGCTTTGAACAGCTTAAAGGTTTGAGTTGGCCTGCCGCCATGGCAAACAAAACATGTTGGCCTGGTTGCCACAGTAACTGGGCTTTTAAGGAAATAATTGGAGAATGCATGGGTTTGCTTCTCACAAAGTGCCAAGGAATAGAGCAGTGACCTCCAGCATAGTGATAGAGAGAACCACAGGAGGCATCTGCCCAAACCCTTTTCATTTCCTACATACAGAGACTTAGTGCACTGTTGGGTGTTTGATATTATAATGCACCAACTTCAGACCGTAGCTCACATTTTCCAACATTTTCCAAAATTTCTCCATTTATTTTTTTCTGTAGGCTAGTTCTGTTTATGCTCAGTTTAGAGTTGATTATCCAATGGCTTTAAAAATATCATTTAATCAACAGTGACTGTTATAAAGGACAAATAAAATTATCAAGTCAACACGAAATATAAACTGACCATATTTACTTGCCTAATACACATTTCTGGTGTTATTGTGAATGATTTAACAGTGGATTCATTACAAATAACTTCCTTCACCACTGAAACAACTTTCCTTTTTAGATGATGCCACTTTTTTTTCTTTTTTTTATGTTGCTAATAGTCGCACAATTCCATGCCAGTTAAAATGAATTAAATAAACACTTTCCTTTTTAACTGATGCCACTTTTTTAAAATCTTGCTAATAGCACAATTTCATGCCAGTTAACAGTAACGTAGTATAAACCCACTCTTCCTTTAGGATGATAAAATGAATCCTTAAATTTTTTTTCTTTTAAATATCCTGTTTAACTCAAATATGTAATATTATAGAAGTAAAACAGTTTGCGAATGCAAGCTATTTTAAGCTATTAAAGCTCACAAAAATGTATAATTTTTTTTAATAGATTTTTTATTGAGGCTCCATTTTGGTCTCATTTGGTGCTTTGGATGTAATGTTGTAGTACTACTGATACACTCTGCACCCTTTTTGCATACTTTTTGTAACCTCCTAACAATTCTTCAATGCCTTATGAGTTTGGAGAACAAGAGATCAGACACCATTCCTCCTCACAAAATCCCTCCAGATCCTTCAAATTCCCAGGTCCATGTTGATACTCTCCTCTTCAGTTTTCTATAGGATTCGGGTCAGGGGACTGGGACGGCAGAACCTTAATTTAGTGCTCAGTGACCCATTTTTGTGTTGATCTTGATGTTTGTTTTGGATCATTGTCCTGATGGAAGATACAACCATGGCCCATTATAAGATTTCTAGCAGAGGCCGTCAGGTTTTTATTTTTTATCTGTTGGTATTTGATAGAATCCATGATGCCATTTATCTGAACAAGATGTCCAGGACCTCCAGAATAAAAATAGGCCTGACCATAGAACCAGGTTCCTTTTGAAGTTCCAGTCGTGTCTGAAAACTGATGCTGGAGTTTGTTTTCGGATGAGCAAGGAGGATTCTTGAAACCCTCCCAAACAACGTGTGCTAATGTAGGTGCTGTTTGATATATTTGTTGAGGCTTTCTAACCCTCAAGACTCAAGTAATCTCTGCAATTCTCCATCTGTGATCCTTGGAGAGTCTTTGGTCACTCAAACTCTCCTCCTTGCCGTGCATTAAGACAATATAGACACACGTCCTCTTCCAGGCAGATTCATAACCTTTCCTGTTGATCTGATCTTTTTTATTGCCATGGTGGTGGAAATAGGAATTTTCAATGCTTTTCATGCCACTTTCTATTTTGTGAAGCTTAAGGGAATTTGGCCTTTTACTTTCTTCATATTTACACTCCTGAGAAACAAGTCGTGGCTGGATAATTTCATGTTCCTACTCACTCTGGTGTGCTAAAAATTGTAAATATGAAGGGGAATATACTTCAGGTATATTTTTACTCATAAGAATTTCTAGAGGTACCAATAATTGTGGCCAACGTGTATTAGAGAAAAATGATTGATTTCATAATGTGATTTTTCCTCCACACTCATTAGATTTAGCCTACTTCAATAAAAGGTTAGATTGTTGTGATTTTTTTTTTATAATGAAAGATCAAAAGGATAAACAATGCAGATTTATTTTCACAGCTTTCTTTGTTCATATTAATCCATATTCTGACCACGACTGTAATACAGTATATGAAGGGCCTGACAGAACCTTTTTAGGTTCTATATAGAACCTTTTCTTATATGAGTGTTTATATCACGAAAAAAAGAAGAAAAAAAGAAAACGGCAGTTTTGATGCCATTGGCTGTTCAGTTCAGACAAAATCTCCTCTGACTAATGAGTTCAGGTCATGATGACAATGACAGCAAACTGAAAGAATTACTCAAAAAAACAATACACAGCTAAAGCATTTCAAATGAACAGTTGGCTACAAAGATTACCATTACTGTGGCCACCTGAACTCCCCCAGCAGTTGCTAATTGATGGAAATAGCTTGAAAGAGGATGGATGCCAGACTATAACCATGGAGAGATTAACAAAGTGGAACACTGAGGGCTATGGAAGGCTTGCGTGTCTTAACAAAGTGTTCTGCGTACGTTTTAAGTATTCTAAATAAATTAGTTTAAAACACTCCCCAGGAGTCCGTACAAGCAGACGTCTTGCAGTCACACTTTGCAGGGGCTTTTTGGAATGATTGGACTGTGGAAGCAAAGATTTTGGCTTCCTGCTGAGCCCAGAGGCCAGCCAGACTGACCTGGCATCAGGTCCAATCTCAGTCTGACTGTCATTACCGACTCTAAAGGAGACCCTTGTCCCCCGCCAGCCCTCCCTCTGACTACTGCTCCAATCTAGACAAGGATAATAGGTGTGTAGGACGACAGGATGGAATATAAACTGCCTAGATAAAGTATCCTTAGCTCTTAAGCAAGTTATTGGCAGTTGAAATTATGATGGCTGAATAGTAGGGCTTTTCATAAAAAATGTTGACCTAAAATATATGATACAGGATGTAAAGTCCTCAATTTCAGGTTGCAATAATTCTGTCTACTCAATATAAAATATATACTCAATGTTTTTATGGTCTTGGGCTTGCCACAGTTTCTAAGAAGATGGAATCAGATTTGAAGACTTATGCAACATTTTTACAGTACATTCATGCATTTGGCAGTCACTTTATACAATTTATACACCTATGGTAAAAGTTTGAATAAAATTCAAATTAAAACTAAAATGTAATTGTTTTCTTCTTCAATAATTACATTTATCTTGATTTTATAAAATATGGTTATTTTACAAAATAAAATAAATTCATTTAATTAATTTTTTTTGTTATTTTTAAAATAAAATAATGAAATGGATTTTTTTGAAGCTTGTCTTTTATCTCTCTCAATTCACAACCTGAATTCTGGCCAATTATTTATTAAAATAATGGAATTGCATTATATTTGTATTATATTATACATTTATGTTTTTTTACTCTAATCATTCCATGCTGGTATGTGTTGTCTTATAGATGACCTTTCTTTTTTTGTCTTAAATTTGACTTCCTGTGGTCTATTTTATGCCACAGTCTCTAAGAGATGGAATCCAATTTGGTAACATTGACTTGCATTCAACATTTTAAGTTTACATTTATGCATTTTGCAGTCATTTTTATTTCTTCCCTAAAAACCCAAGACTTACACATTGCTTTGGCATGTACTGTGTGAGCTAGGAAAAAGTTTGAATAAAATGAAATATATATATATATATATATATATATATATATATATTTTTTTTTTATTATAAAATAACAGTATTTTAGAAATTTATTGATTTTATAGTTTTTTAAAAAAAGACATTAAAAATAAATAAAATTGTAGTTATTTAAAAAAACAAATGTTTTAATCTTTAAAAATAAATACATTTTTTATTAAAAAATACATATATTTTATAAAAACATTTATTTTATAAAATAAAATACATTCATGTACTTTTATTTTATAATTATTTTATAAATAAAATAAAATAAAATAAAAAATTTTAAGCTTGTTTTCAACATTTGCAATATATTTTATTTTTCTTCTTTTATATATATATATATATATATATAAATAAATGTGTTTTTTTTTATATATATAGTTAAAAAGTCATGGGTTCAAATCATTAAAGACTTTGTGTTGTCTCATATATGACCTTTCTGGTTTTTGTCTTGAATTTGACTTCATGTGATCCTGGGCTAAACTCCTACTCAGAATATGACACTGGATGTCTATATCAAATATCCTAATTGTCTTATCAAAACTACCGTAGCAGAACATTACATTATTCATATGCTTTTGTCACTGGTGGTGTTTCCTAATGAAAACATCTTACAGTTAAATGAGGCCAATTGACTTGCATTGGAAGGCAATAACTGCAGCATAAAGCTTTCGGTTATAGAATTGAACTGAGCGATCTTGGCATGAGAATGAAGGCTGATAGCATCGTGTGGTGCGCTGGTGGAGTCCAGCATCGGTCCCCTGATGATAGACTCCCTTTTCACTCCATCACTTTTCTGACAGCCTGTAAAGCATAGCTTTTGAATTTCAGATCAGCACAGCCAGCAAGTCTCCATCTCCGCGATGCATGGTTGGCAGCTCTTTCATCCCTAAAACGCATGCACTGGAGTATACAGGAGATCCTGGGGAGAGAGAGGAGAGGTTGAAGATGAATCAGACATTTCATTGTCAGCGGGGCTATTTAAACAGACAGGGAGGGCGTATCATCTATCACAAGTTGCGCCGCTTAACACGTCTAAGCTGCAGCACTTAGAGGCGTTTTAGAACAATGCGAGCAAATCTGAAGCTTATTCGAGCGGTGTGGCTCCGTGACCATTAGCAAAATGTTGACTTGTATTCTTGCCGTGTTAATGATGTCATAATGGCTCGTCCTGGAGTGAACCCGTCTCACATTCGGTGTGTTTATTTGTGTTTTCCTCTGAATTATCTCAATGGTCGTACACTATAATGAGCACGTTTGCAAGCACACCAATTTACTGATAACTCACAAAAAACTCAGGTTACGACTGTAAAGGGAACGAGATTCTGCATTGGAGATTGCAAAGCTATGGGAACGTTTCTGTTTGATTGGGTCTTGAAGCCATCATGACCAGGAAGCTCTATATAAATAGCGCCCTGACCAAACAATGCCAGCTTCAGTCGATCATAGGCACGCAGGAAATATGGCAGGGCAACGCAGCATCTCGTTCCATTTTCAGGGAACCATGGTTAACCAACTTTATTAGTGTAACCTGAGACGATCCCTTTCAAGTGAACTTGTGCGGTCATAGACAGCAGCGCTATGGGAATGATAATACCCACTCCATTGTACTGACAAGTGCCTGTCTACTGTGAATCATGGCTAGCACAACTAAGACATTAGCACCTGCCATTACACACATATTGTAGGGATAGCCCTGACAATACGTTTTTTGAAGCCGCCATACTCCTATTCGAATGAGCTCTAACATAGCATAGCCTTGACTATCCACTTGCTCATTCTTTGCTTGGATGCTGGGGTCCCTATTCTAGGCGACCCAAAGCAAACAAACAATTGACCAGTCTTATGCCACAGGGCAGCTCTGTGAACGTAAACATCCAATACCCAATAAGTGGGTATAGCAAATTTAGCTTTTCCTGGTCCAACGTCCGAAAGGGGGAGGACAAAAGGCCTGAAAAACTATAGATTGTGCCACATTAGTGCGGACATACCCTGGTCTAGGGTATAGAAAGGCTTTCACCATACCAGGTGCAAAGCCTCTAATCAATGCGGTGGAAATGAGACACCAACGGATTTCTCCCTAATGACTCCCCACCCAAAGGTGCATGGTAAGCAGCTGTGGACGCCACACATCCTTCAGAGTGGAGGGTCATAACCCTGTGGAGAACTGATCCTGCAGGAGCTCCAGAACAGTACAAACTAGCTATAAACTGGGTCCATCTGGCAATTTTTCGCACCATAAAGTGAAAACTCTCCACAAACTCTCTAGAGCGAAGTATGGTCTAAACAATCTCAGTTGAGAGACCAGACAGTTGGTTTCCACAACCCCAGGTGGGGGTAAAGGGTTGAGCCCTCTGCCTGAGACAGAAGGTCCCTTCTGAACAGTATCTCCCATGGAGAGCTGCCAAGAAGAGACACCTGGTCAGCAGGGCTGGGATAAACGATTATTTTTTAAACGATTAATCTAGCGATTATTTTTTCGATGCATCGATTAATCTAACGATTCATTTTTCCAGTCCGATTCGATTTCGATTCGATTCGATTATCGATTATCTCCCCAATCCCCATTAATTGACTAATAGCAATTTGTAAATGTTAATTTACATATCTGAATGAAAAAAAAACATGAATTCCTTAACATTGCAATATGTTTATTGCTCTTAAAATTCCAAAATAAAAGACTATACAAGTGCATAGTAATGCATTCTTAGTCAGAGGTAGCATTCAATAAAACCTTAAATCCTTGAAAACACATAGCTTACTGAAACAAGCTTACTGAACACATAGAGCCTAGCTTACTGAAAAAAGTTCTTCTTTCAGATGAAAATAACAACAACTTGATGTCTAGCATTCAATAAAAAAATAAAAAGGTCACCCAAAATACTTGTTTAGAGCAATTGAAAGAATACAGTAACCAATGTAAACTTGGGGGCTTTAAGCTAATACAGAGAGTGCTTTTCCAACAAAAAATAAATAAAAATTAACAGTGGGAGCCAGCAGCCTGTCATGGCGTCCTTCCTGAACCAACAGAATTGAACATTTATGTTGAAAACACATAGTCCTAGCTTACTGAAAAAAGTGCATCTTTTAATTCTTCATTCACATAAAAATAACAACAACGTATAGTAATACACTCTGCCACTCACCTTTAAAAAAAATAAAAATAAATACTAATAAAAAAAAGTACTTAACTACAATTTAATAAATGGAACATTATTGTAAAGTGTTACCGATTTGTTATACACCGATTTAGACGTCTCGTGAGTTCAGTGTTGGACAGATCAGTTGTTTTAACCATTCATTAAAGTGAATCAGTTCAAATGAGTCATTAGTTCGTGAATCGGACGTTTAATTAGTGGACGTGTAGCCTACGGCAAGCGTTGTGTGATTATCCTGGCAGTTTTTTTTTTTTACCACAATTCACACTCAGCGGTAATTCAAGAGAAAAAAATCTCCGAATGCTCCACGTGAAACTTTGGTCTTCCGCCCTTTTTCTATCGTGTCTAATGATTTTGATTAATATGCACGAGGGAGAGAGAGAGAGCAAGACAGCGCTCGTGTTGTTTGAAGACGGTGAGTGCGCGCGCGGCCGGAGCTCTCTCTCTCGTACTTATATGCGCCCTGTCAAGCGCAGTCAGTCATTCTATTCTACATCACTCACCGATCAAATAAGGCTTTGGCAGCCACCAAAAAAAATTCAATGCAGGAAAACCCCTGGATTGGTTATATAACGTTGGATAGAATGATGGTCTGGCCATCGCGTATCAGCGCACATAAGGTACACACTGTGAAGTAATTTGCAAACGTTTTTTAGAGAAATGAAAACAGGTCGACGAATCGACGCGCATATTTTGCGTCGACGTATTTTTTGCGTCGACATCATCGATGACCTCGACGCGTTGTCCCAGCCCTACTGGTCAGAGAACCATACTCGGGACGCCCAGAACGGGGCTACTAACAATAGATGGACCGCGTCCTGGCGGAATCTCCAGAACCCCCCCTAAGCAAAGCGATCGGGGAAAGGCTTACAGACGCAACCTCGGGCATGTCTGCACCATAGGTTCCAGTCCCAGTGGAGCTGGAAACGTGAGGGAGAACCAAAGCGGACAGTGTGTCGTTTCTTGATGCGCAGATAGGTCCACTTCCGCCTGGCAGTACTCCCTTCAGATCGACTCAACAGGCTCAACTAAAAAAGGGGCATAGCAGTACGCTTAGAAAAAGACTGAACAAGTATGGCATGTTTAGAAGGGTTGTCAGATGAAAACTTCTTCACAGCTTAAGTTAGCAAAGTTGCATCTGAACAAACCACAAGACTTCTGGAACATTGTTGTTTGGACAGATTAGACCAAAGTGGAGATGTTTGGCCATAATGCTCTGTGCCACATTTAGCGAAAACCAAACATTCGCTTGCATATGGATGCGCTTAAATATGCAGTAAAAGTGCAGTCACATTTACTGTTGCTCTGTGAAATTTCGCTGGTGAAATGCAGTAATTTTAATAGGGAGCAAATTTGGAAGTTTAGCGTGAGGGCAAAAAAGTTCCACACGAAGATGTTGCTTATTTTAAAGTTGGTCATGCAAATTCACCGCTAGAAAGTGACTTCTGTGTGAGCTGGGCTTCATACATTGCTACGCTACTGACAATGGACCTTTTTGCCAACATAATTTTGCTGAAATATCGCTAACACCTTAAGGAGCAGAATTACTAAACAGGGCAAATTACCATGAGAGCGCAATTCCAAAACAGCGCCGATGGGAGTGAAAAAGTTCTGCACGTCTACTGACGACGTGCAAATTAAAGAACACAGACACAGTCAGATCGTTTCCATAATGACCAGTGCAATCTTCCAAGTAGCGTCTGGTTTAAGACGTGCTTTTTTGGGGGGGTAAATAATGGCGCAAACACCAGTACATTGACGAGCGAAAACATTAGAAAATCACCTTGCGTGATTCATTTAAATACTCTCCTGCCATAAATTGCGCCTGAAAGCGAAATTTCTACAAATGCATATGCAATAAGGTCAGCCACAAAAATAACTTTTCAGCGCAAATTTTTCACTGCGTGTCTTTAGTAAATCCTGACAGTAATTTTTTAACGCCTAAAGAGGTTTTGCGCTGACGCAAGCTGTTAGTAATCTGGCCCTAAGGGCGCTTAACCACACAGCCAGATATACGCACTACAATAAGCCAACAAAACGCAAATTAAGGTGTACACATGCCAGGTGAGGTAATGGGCAAAAATCTAGCGGTGTCAACCAGTTTATGCTGAAGGCGTTTATGACTTTACTCTGATAAAGGAAAATAGATTAAAATGTTTACACGACCACACACATTGTTGGCTTATGCATAATCAGGTTAAGAACATGCATGTAAACACACTGAATGATGGTTTACTCTGACTCACGGGACATAGAGGGGAAAAAGGGTGGCGGAGGAAAGGAGGCTTCGGTAAGGTGGTGGAAAACAGTGGCCGTGTTGGGTATGGTCATAAAGGGTCATAAAGCCATGGCAGGGCCGAATTAATGAGTGAGAGATTAAAGGAGGGGCGCTCACAGTCTGCATTCAGTCACTGCAGAACCAGACTTTGCTCCTGGAATGCTGATTAGCCTCCATGAATGGCTCTATGGACTCCTCTCTCCGGGATCTATCAGAGCCCAGTCATTACGGCCTATTTGGGGCTGAAGTTGGAAATGAATGGTGAAGCTTTTTTCTTCCAGCTTTGGAGTAGGGCTCACCTCTAGGGCACCGTGGAGAAAGAGAGAGAGACTGGGTGTTGTCAAACATGACAGGAAGAGAAGATAATATTTTTTTTAGAAAGGGGAAAGGCAGTGCACTGATTCTATACCACATTTTTACCTGCCATTGGTTTTAAGTATGATATTAGTTTTATATTAATCAGAGATGACCACTAGAAGGTTCTTAACACAAATGTAGCAAAATATTGTCAAAATTAGAACATTACATTCTTTATCTATTATTACATATATACATTTGCAAATATTTATTATAAATATTTGACATGAGAGCACACAATACTTTTTTTTATCTGCAGATGGCCTGATACATTATTTTGATAGCAAGGAAAAACACATATTTGTGTGAAAATGGAAGCAAGAAATCCAAAATGATTCCTCAGTACATAAATGTCTGTTTTTTCAGTTCCGTAACCCGTTTTGTCCCACGTCTCGAGAATCAGAGAGTTTATTTTGAAGAATACATTATTTAATTCAGAGCAACTTTGATAACGAGGAGTTTCCACCCACATCACCGCTCTCATTTCCTGTGAGTTGAGCTCACATCATATTCTGTGATGATGTAATCATGAAGTATCTGCCCTGTCATATCAACGATTCCACTTTATTCAGAGCTTCAGTTCAATTCAGTCTTTGAAGACAGAAAAAGCAGACGTTCACCTATTAGAGCAGACACCAGAGCAATGGCTTCTGATTATTGTATGCTGATATTTGATTTTGCAGAAAGAGAGAAGCAAGAGCAAGAGAGTGAAAAATGATGTATGGAGAAGAGAAAAACAGATAGAGAGGGGAAAAAAATCAAATCACTTCTTGAAAATGTTCCAATAATCACTAAAGCGCTCCAGCAACTGAGTTGGCCAAAAATAGATTGAATTGAAAGTTCTCTTGGTATTTTATGACGAGAGTAGCTTGCAACAAGGGTCGTCTGGAGAACTTTCCTTCACACTCTTTTGTTTATTTTGGCAGTTCTGACAAGCCTGCAATAATTTCTTCTCAGTTTCAGATGTAGACTGAAATATTGGGTGTAATAAAAGGTGATGGGCTTCGCATCCTGATGAATCGATGATGGGCTGAGAGAGGAGAGGAGAGCCTCTGAAAATTATGGCTTCTTTTCTCTAGCGCCCGGGGCAAGCAGATTTTCAGCTGTGCTCATAAATGTAAAAAAAAAGAAACAGGCTGTATTTTTTTTATTTATGTGTATAAAACAGATATACAAACCAAACCAATCCAGCCTGGATGTGGTTTTACATTCAGTACGTCTGCACTGACGCTGTGTATGTGGCGGTGGAAGCACCATCCATCATTGTTTGTGTTGGAGCTCATGCATGTTTGGTCAGATGAACCATTTCACACACTGTAGATCAAACTTCAGCTGCATACATATACAGACATACAGGTAATTTTACATGCCAATAATTCCACCGGCCGCCATATCTAGTCAAGTAGATGCTATAATCCATCATGTGCTATAGACATAAACCTTCATTATGTCACTCACAGCTACACTAGATCACAGTTGCCCTAAGACTACATACTATGCCTGCATTCAGAGCCGACCCTGACCTCCCTGGGGTCCTAAGCAAAATTCTGTTAAGGGGCCCTCCTACCTGACCCATGAGCCATGTAAACCATTTGCCATTGCCACACAGTCACACCTGACACCCCAGTGCTCCCACTACAATCCTCCCTCCTTAAACTAGTACTAATGAAAATGTAATTCCCGATATCAGAAATAGACATTGTTTCTAGAAAAAGTACATTCTTAATATCAAGAATTCACATTTAAAATAGTACAAATTTAATTATTGATATCAAAAATGCATCCTGTAAATGAATAAAAGCTAAAATGGCTTGCCGTAGCATGTCACTGAGTTTTAAATGATAAAAGCAATAAAGTTTATTATTTACTGAGGGATGTGCATCCATATTGATCAGTATGTCCAGCCAATCAACATTTTAAATATAGCCTATAAATCAATAGTCAATGTCAATACATTGCTTTCTTGCAGAGTTGTAACTAAACTGACATGGAGACTAGATAATCATTCTCTTGTTTTAAAAGTATGTGCGCCTATAATGAGGAGTGTCATCACGCCCATATATTGCACTGGTCCCCACAGATGTTTTGCTGGAAAGTGCGCGTTTCATTTCGTGCACAAGCATATGAACGCATGTTAATGCGCGACGCGGCCGGTTATCTTTTCCGAGCTGCAGTTTATAAACAAACACCGCTGCCCTTTGTCGTTTACGGCATTAGCAAACAAGACACAGACAGACCAAAAGATGCACTGCCCAGCTGGGTTAGACAGACAGACTAGAGAGAGATGCACATCAACTTAACTTTACTGTTCTTTGCTGACATCAAACCTAGAGAGGAGAGAATACAAGTTTTTTTTTCTGTCTTTTAGTGACCAGAAGGATTCCGCTTAATTTTCTCATCTATGTTGTAAACTTTGATTGACGCACTTTGACACGAGGGGGAGGCGGGGTCTTGATTAATTTGCGGGGCCCTACGCAACTTGCGTATGTGCGTAAGGCTGATCGGCTCTGGCTGCAATACTCAGACACACTTCTGTGATTGAACGCTTCTTTCTGTAGTGAGCGTAATTGTCTCTATCTGCAGCCATATCACAAGGAATCACATTTTCTCGGATCTTTTGAGATAAAATTGCTTGAAGTGCTATGAAACATAACATACTGTGACTTTCTCAAACCTTCCCAGTCAAGAAAGAGATTTTGTTTTCATTTTATTAAAGGAACAATACCTTTAACAATCTCCTTGATTATTTATTTCAGTGTAATCTTAATATTTATGTGGCTTATTTTAAGATGAACTGCAACTTGCAGAACTCAAACCCAGTCAAGAAACAATCTTATTTTGTTATTTTATTTATTACTTTATTTTATTTTATTACTGGCTGTGGATTATGAACATTAGTGTACATTTAACAACATCCCTGATTATTTCTTTTTGATCTTAACTGTTTATGTGGCATATTTTAGTGCAAATTATTTAGTGCATCTTTCACATTATGATGCAGTCAATGAAGCAGTTAAACAGTGTTTTGTTTTTATTTATTTTTTTTATACGTTTTTTTATCTAACCCATGCTCTATCAGTCAGCTACAGTAACATTAAGAGAGAGCAGTAGAAACTAGAAATGGTGTAAAGCTAAATCTAACTGTTTCTGGCGGATTTTTTTTTTTACTTACATTATGAGAGAACCTCAAGGCAAATCAATATTATTATTTTATATATATATATTATATTATATTATAATAATATTGTTCTTATATTCTTATTCTATTCTAGATATTTTTATTATTATACATTAATAGTAAAAATGATAGTTGTTATTTTTTGTTACTATTAAGATTTATCAAAAATACAATGTTACTATACATTTTTGCCCTGAGTTCCTGTCACGTTAGTAAAGCATTATTTATTTATTATTATTAATTATACATTTGTAATATTAATGATTATTTTTATTAATAGAAAGAAATGATGTGGAATTGCTTGCTGGATGTGTGGTAATATAATATAATAATAAAATTATAATAATCAGATTCCTCAAAGAGATACCTTGTCCATGGCACGCATACTCTTTATTATGCAGCAGTAGTGTTTAGATGTAGATGTTTTTTGTCTTGCAGGTAATGCGTAGGCCATTATGGCAATTGTGACAGACTGCCACATAACCGAACTAGGATAACCTAACTGTGTACATAACCATTGCTTTGTAAGAGGGTTGTGGTGTTGATGCATCCTGTCGCTGAATTAATCATCATCTAACATAAGCGATCTCTCAAGAGGTTGTACGCTGCTTTCTTAGCCATCTGTCTGGACTTACAGTGGGATTTGTGGAAGATCTGCAGCCCACCCTGATGCATCAAGCTTTTTTCCGCTGACACGTCACTGCTAGGACATGATTCACTGTCACAGGTCCATATCCAACATATTGCACTGGCTTGATGAAGCCGTGTATATAGATTCCTGTTTATGCAGGTGCAGGATAATAGAGGAACATTGAACAATGGCTGCAGTGTGCAGCTTCAGCAGAACTTGGTCCCCATCAGTCTGCTAACAAGGGTGATGCCTCAGTCTACAATATTAGTAGGGAAACTAACAGCTCAGCACCGTAAAAATCCATTTATTCTGTCAAAGCTGTGGGCTACTTCCAAATACAGAGCGGTGTGGTGTTATATGGGAGACGCTGGTTTGAATCTGGCCTGCGTTGTGTCGTGATTCTGTTTCTCTCTCTTTTGTGCTTATTTTTTGTCCTGTTAAAATGGCTATATACATTTTTTATGGCTAAAACGTTTTTAATGATGGAAAAATTACTTTTTTTACATCACTACTTCAGTCGTTCCTCACCGTTTGCGCTATAATTATGAGATTAATTAATGCGGCATGCGGAGGAGAGCTGTACTATTACTTTTCGTAGTGATCAGGCTTGCAATTTTCACCCGGTAGATGATAGACTGAGCAAAAAAAAACAAAAAAAAACATGAACTCGCATTGAAGAAGGGACCTGAGTAGGGCTGCACAAATTGGGGGAAAAAAAACCTGTGATGATTTTGGGATTTTAAATGTGATTTACAAGAAAAAGAGCTCCAGGTTTGCTGTGCTTATTTGTAGGCTTGCACAATTTGGCCAAAAAGGTTGAGCTAGGCTATATATTAATGTGACTATTATAAATATAATTATTAGCAGTAAATAATAAATTAATTAAATAAATATTACAATTAATATTATAATAATTACTCATAATTATAATTGCTAAAATTAAAAATAAGAAATATTACTAATTGCAATATTTGTAATCTGTATTTGTAATCTAAATCTAAAAGAAAAATAAAATTTTACAATACAACTTTGCAAGATGGTTGGTGCATGTCGTGTTCCCAAATGGACATTATAAGCGACCCGAACTGAGTTCATGTGGAGCAGCATTTACTGAGCTGCTCTGAGACACTGAAAAAACAGATCATGAGCTGCTTGCTTGAAAACACTGAAACATGCATTGCATATATTTAATTAATTAAATCGCAGCCTATGTCGCAGTCATATCAAGATTTCAGTTTTGTTTGGATTAATCATGCAGCCCTAGACCTGAGCCATAGTTAGGGACTGGAATTACAGACATGGGTTAGTAACCACCTAGAAACCACCTTGATCACCCTAGCAACCACATATAAATGTGCTAAAAACCACTCAGAACATATTAGCAACACCCTGGCAACCAGCCACAGCATTCAAGAATTGTGGCGGAGAGTTTGGCACCACTGATGTTTTCTTTAAAAGATTTGATTGTCATCCTGGTGTTATTGAAAGCTCAGCTGACATTTATCTAAACTCTTTGTCCTTCATTCAGGTCAGCTGGTGGCAGGTACATGTGAAATCGTGACTCTGGACAGGGACAGCAGTCAGCCAAGGAGGACCATCGCCCGGCAGACGGCCAGGTGTGCCTGCAGGAAGGGCCAGATTGCCGGCACTACCAGAGCCAGTCCAGCATGTGTGGAAGGTAAGAATGAGGAGGGGCTGAGGTGGGACTCATCCAGGCTTTTGGAGCCACTGCCTCTAAGCCCACCAGAGCAGCCATAGCTGGGGCTTTCAGATTCCAGAGTGATCCATGAGATTACACTGCTCAGTGAGTGTGGCTGAAGTGTCAGTCACAGGATTTGGGAATGTTACCGCAGGTTTCATCAGTGCCTTAGGTCACGTGTGCCGAATGTGTTACGAGGTGGCGGACGCTGGGGAAATTGAGATTTGTGAGATTAGCTCCGAGCTGCCGCGTGTTATTTAATAGCAAACTTTTCCAAACACAAATGACAAGTGAATCTTGACTACATGTTGTCATATTATGAACAAACTTGAGTTTCCAAAAATCTTTAAATAAACAAAGTTGCATTAGGATTCAAACATAACTGAAAGACATATGCAGTTCAGTAAATGAGTCAAATGTTAAAGTAATCAATGTAATGGATTCAGTGAATACAAACCAGGAAGTCTATTTGAGTAAGTCTATTCATTAAATGAACTGGCTCATTTGAGTCAATTGTTCATGAACCAGAATTTTAAGCCTCGTTCAGACTGTCAGTCCAAATCGTATTTTTGTGCATATCTGATTGAAATCCGATCAGATTTAGCATGCGTGAATGGCAAAAAAATCACATGAAATTTCCGTTTCGAGCTACATTTATAATGTGGTTTGAAATCCTTATTAAAATCGCATTTCTTGAAATCCGCTGTCTGACCGCTCTAATCGGATTTCGCATGATTTATGTGACTTTCTCACGCCACGTAAAATGTAAACGTCCGACTTTGTTATAGGAAACATGTTGAAAGTCGCTGCAGAAACAAGGTTGTGTTGTTGTAAAGTGCCTGAAGTCCAGTGCTATTTGAATGATTTATTAAATTTACTATCTCATTACAAATCATTCATTCATAAATTAAGACTATTAGTAGTACTGTATGTTATTTTTGATAGTACCAAACTTTTGCAAACACAAATGACAAGTGAATGCAAATTGCTGATGAACAAACTTAACTTTCTCAAATGTTTAATTTAAAAGAACCAGCTTGTGGATCTGTAAAGTGAACACAATAGAAAGACGTAATACTGGCTCTTTTATTTCACCACATTTATTTCAGCTTGTTGCTGAAGCTTTTTTAATGTGAATTCAACTGAATTTGTCCACTTGAAGCAAATGGCACCACTTAATCGAGAGCTTTTTAAATGATATTTTGCACTTGTACTGTACATTTGTCGCATTCCCTTTTTCCTCAGTTTAGTTTTAGTCTTGCATGGACTGGTTTTCAGCGTGACCTGCACTTATCTTCATGTGGTCGTATGTCTTCTTGCCTTCAGTTGTTGCTATGACACCCGAGTAATTTCAAGACATATTTCGTAAGGTAGGAGTTTCTTCGTGGCCAGATGAAAGTAGGTGTTCTTGAGTAATTGCTTTTGAAAGACACAGTCCTCCGTGTTTCTACGACCTTACATCACCTGTAGTGGGCTACACCACATGCCAATCAGTAACCATGGCTGGAAAAATGTGGTAAAAATGCAAAAGCATGATAACATTGCACAGAATCCAGGAAACGATAAAGATGAAAAAATATAATTAGTGTAAACAGAACAATGCACGTAGAAAAAAAAATGCTGTGGATGTCGTGTTTCAGTAATTCCTCATTGCCGTTATTGGAAAATTGTCTTATGGCTTACAAATTGACAATAAAAATCAGTCACTCTACGTTGGCATTTTCTAACAAGATAGCCGGATACAATTTCTCCATCAGGGCGAGCAGAGGTCTTGAGGCTTTGGCCTTTCAAAAATGCAGTTATATCCTAACAACCGATGGATTCTGCTCTTCAGAAATAAATTTAAGCCTTAAAATGAAAATCTCAGTGTATCCAATTGACAATTTACCCCCTGCATGTGGAGACAATCATTTCTTGAACAACACAGCTCCCTCAATATTTCCTCAGTTTGTTTGCTGTTTAACTATTTACTCCACTCGCTTTTAATTTAGTGTAATTTGGCTCTCTGAGTGTCTGCAGCTATTAAAGAATTATTGATTTCTTCAATCGTTTTGTTTCTTCAGAAAAAAAGCTTCTGCTAAATATAGCCCGATCTCTTCAAATGAGGCGAAGAGGCTGTTTTATCTTGTTCTGTGCCCCATGGCTTTATCTGATAAAAGGCAGGCAATCAGACAGGTTTTGATACTGAGAAAGAATAGCCGTCACGTCTGCCATTATGTATTAGAACTAAGACCGCCAGCTTTAGCTGCATGACAGCAGGTGCTGAGTAAACAAGCCCTGCTGATGGAAGGTGAGCAGACTTTTGTATTTAGCACATTTGAAGACCAGTAAAACAAGATGACACTAGATCACATCTGACTCAGTGGTTGTGCATGGCAAAGAAGGAAAAATGCCAAGTTCTTGTTCCAATTTTTCCTACTATCAATTGAATGACTCTGGTAGCCCTTTTTTTTTTCAGTGTCCTTCTTACGTGTTACATGTACTTACTGTAGTAATAACAGCAAATTATGCATAATTACATGCAACTAACCTAAACCAAACCCTTTTCCTAACCCTACCACTTACACAAGTAAGTACATGGTGTTAATTAATATTACTTAGTATTTAAAAATATTATTATTACACTGTAACAATGACACCTTAAAATAACCTTATTTTTTGGGGAGTTGCACCATATAACATTTTACAACCTGAAGTATTCTTTATATATAATATACAGTTCTAAAATTTGGAATCAGAATTTTTTTTTAAAACATCTATACTTTTACTCATTAAGGCTGATCAAAAGTGAAAGTAAAGATATTTATAATGCTACATTTCTATAAATCTTTGTACAAAAGATGTCATATAAACGTTGTTATTTTGAAATTCAAAGAATCCTAAAAATCAGTTTCCACAAAAATATTAACAAACAAAAATATGCCACAAATCAGCATATTAGAATGATTTCTGAAGGATCACGTGACACTGAAGACTGGAGTAATGATGCTGAAAATTCAGCTTTGCATCACAGGAATAATAATACAAATAAATGTTATAATTTTAAACTTATTTTAAAAACTTTTGTATGGTAATATATAGTCAAAACGTGGAGGTGTAGCATTGTATTCAGTGTAACAGTGGTGTTCAATATAAAATTAAGTACTCATAAAACAGACTGAACCATGGAAAAAACAACATTCTTTGGCATGAAACCAGGCTGGAATTATGTTTAATTCATGTTCGTAGCATAATTAAATTTTAACTTGTACAAGTACACTGACAGGTCAGTTCTAACTGCAAACCGCCTCCATGTAATATGAATAGCAAGAAAAGCAGAGCCGAAAACACATTTGCTCTCTGGAATCTGTTGAGATGTCTTGGGTAATGACATCGACATGACAATTAAAATTAATTTATCATCAAACCAACAGGAAATTAAACCATCATGAAGTTTTCATGTAGAACAGAATCAAAGTGGCCTGGAAAGTCTGGCATCAATATCAAATCAGACTGAAAAAGCTAAACGAGAGGCGGCTGCAGCATGTTGGGACTCAGAGGGACTGCGGATTCTGCCTGGAAGCGGGCGCGAAGTGACAGCAACAGAACGCAATTCCCTCAGCTGGTGGTAGCGAGGAGGTGAGAGCCGACAGCTGGAATATGCCCCGAAAACTATGCGGAAAGTCAGGGGAAGGAGAGCATTTGAACAATTAGACAAGGTGATCGTCAGCCAGGTGTCAGGATAATCGAGTCCCGCTCACTGAGCACCTGCATTAATTCCATATCTTTTGACTCCTCAATCGAATTCGGAATGTCAGTCCAAGGATTAGTAATGTTTCCCTAGTCACACAGCCTAGATGGATGTGATAGGTCAGGGCTGACCCCAGGCAGCCAATTCAAAGCATCTGCCTTGTATCGCTGGTACTATGCGGCAGCATTACAAATGGGATACTGGCTCCCCAAAACATTCGGGAGTGGCTAGAGAAGTTCCACGCCATCAATCAAGATACCTAAGTCAAGATGGAGCTCGTTTCATCTGGGAATATCACGTCGGGAACACCAAAAGCTAGAATTGCCATTCACATTCTTTACATTTTAATATGGATTGCAGTTTCTGGCATGGCTTTCTATTTTTGAAAGGACAGATAAGGACACAGTATATATTGTTATTTGGACTCTCCTACTAAATAAATACAGAGACTTGACATAAGTGGTCCCACTAGAAACTAATTATATAATGCATCCTCTGTGTTTCCACAATGCTCTAAAAATTAGCATGCCCTGTGATGAAGTGTCTGCAGGTGTGCCCATGATAACACAGATTACACAGACTCTCCGCCTTGACTCCTCATATATTATTTTACACAAACATCCTCTCACAAAAAGACCGTAATTTTGTTTTCTAGAATCAATTAAGTGAGAACCAGCAAAGCAAAGCAAGTTTGTGTAATGAAATGAGAATAAATCTACAGTGCATGTATATTTATAGAATATATAAATATAAAATGACTACAAAAATATTAATTATACAATAAATTGAATTTTGAAAACATTAAAATGCTGATTAACAAATACTAAATATTGTGTTACATTCAATTATAAATCATATTTATTAATATTATCATTATAAACAATCAAATTATGTTTAGAATTGATTACAAAGACACTGTTGCAAATTTGTTTATTTATTTATTTACTTACCATAACAACATCACTGTCTGGAATTTCGTTATGGCAAATAAATACATTTAATTTTGAAAACATTAAAATGTTACATATTAATAAATACTAAATATTGTGTGTATACATTTTATTATAAATAGTATGTATTAATGTTATCATTAAACTCAAATCAAATTATGTTTAATGTTGTAAATGTAATTTTTAATAAGAATTTAAATAATATTTATTACAAAAACTGTGGCAAATTTGTATCATGCACATTACAAAGAAATGCTATTAATTCAAGTACACACAAAAAAAAATTATCTTGATTTTGAGTTGTTGATAACTTGTTTAGTATGTTTATTCAGTAACTAATCTGGGCTGCATTTCCCAAAAGGATTGTGAGCTAAGTTGATCGTAGAGATCATTGATGGCAATGGTTCTACGATCTACTTAGGCTTACGATGCTTTTGGAAAAAGCTGCCCTGACTGATCCAGTAAACTCATTCAAAAAGGTTTAATCAGGCTTCTTGTGAGTCTCCAGAGATTCATCCAGATTTCTCATTCAGAATTTAGATTTTTCTTTATTCAGATGCATTCAGGCTGATTTAAAGCAATAACTTGTGAGCCTTTTTGACAAATTCATCTAAGATTTATTCGTTTGTGAATCTGACTACACTGGTCGTAGTTTGTTTTTGAGAGGAAAATGTGCAATAAAAGATTCAGCAGTGTCTTTAAAAGCGGTGCAGAAAATACTGGTGTAAAACAATAGATAGAACATATTAATTGTTATTCACATCCAGTTCATTATCTAGGCAATTTATGACATAAATCCCCTCACTGATTGCATCACAGTGGGGGGCTTAACATTGAGAACAGAAGGGGCTCGGTGAAGAAACTGTTTGGGATGTAAGCTCATGAATTCATTATAAAGAAGAGCATGTGCTACTTGTAAATTATGGACATTTCCTGTGTAAGCAAAGCTGATCTGAATACTAGTGTGTGACATTACCGTGAATGTTAAACGTATAGAATTCTCAAGCAGTGTCTGCTGTAAAAATGTATGGACAGATGTTTGATGTTCTTCTCTGTGCCAAACGTTTGAGTAATCGCAGTCCGCTGCAATGAGCAGCCCATCTCATTTATTGTCCCGATAAATCTTGAGTCCGGCCTCTGCATCG